>NC_072426.2:64399242-64702272 GCF_028878055.3 Symphalangus syndactylus
TACTCACTTCCCAGACGATGGGTGGCCGGGCAGAGGCGCTCCTCACTTCCCAGACGATGGGTGGCCGGGCAGAGGCGCTCCTCACTTCCCAGACGATGGGTGGCCGGGCAGAGGCGCTCCTCACTTCCCAGACGGGGCGGCCGGGCAGAGGCGCTCCTCACTTCTTCCCAGACGGGGCGGCCGGGCAGAGGCGCTCCTCACTTCTTCCCAGACGAGGCGCCTGGGCAGAGGCGTTCCTCACTTCTTCCCAGACGGGGCGGCCGGGCAGAGGCGCTCCTCACTTCTTCCCAGACAAGGCGGCCGGGCAGAGGCGCTCCTCACTTCTTCCCAGACGGGGCGGCCGGGCAGAGGCGCTCCTCACTTCTTCCCAGACGGGGCGGCCAGGCAGAGGCGCTCCTCACTTCCTCCCAGACGGGGTGGCCGGGCAGAGGCGCTCTTCACCTCCCAGACGGGGCGGCCAGACAGAGGCGCTCCTCACCTCCCAGACGATAGGTGGCCGGGCAGAGGCGCTCCTCACTTCCCAGACGATGGGTGGCTGGGCAGAGGCGCTCCTCACCTCCCAGACGATAGGTTGCCGGGCAGAGGCGCTCCTCACTTCCCAGACAATGGGTGGCTGGGCAGAGGCACTCCTTACTTCCCAGACGGGGCGGCCGGGCAGAGGTGCTCCTCACTTCCCAGACGGTGGGTGGTCGGGCAGAGGCGCTTCTCACTTCCCAGACGGTGGGTGGCCGGGCAGAGGCGCTCCTCACCTCCCAGACGGGGCGGCCGGGCAGAGGCGCTCCTCACCTCCCAGACGGTGGGTGGCCGGGCAGAGGCGCTCCTCACCTCCCAGACGGTGGGTGGCCGGGCAGAGGCGCTCCTCACCTCCCAGACGGTGGGTGGCCGGGCAGAGGCGCTCCTCACCACCCAGACGATGGGTGGCCGGGCAGAGGCGCTCCTCACCTCCCAGACGGTGGGTGGCCGGGCAGAGGCGCTCACCTCCCAGACGATGGGTGGCCGGGCAGAGGCGCTCCTCACCTCCCAGACGATGGGTGGCCGGGCAGAGGCGCTCCTCACTTCCTCCCGGACGGGGCGGCCGGGCAGAGGCGCTCCTCACTTCCTCCCGGACGGGGCGGCCGGGCAGAGGCGCTCCTCACTTCCTCCCGGACGGGGCGGCCGGGCAGAGGCGCTCCTCACTTCCTCCCGGACGGGGCGGCCGGGCAGAGGCGCTCCTCACTTCCTCCCGGACGGGGCGGCCGGGCAGAGGCGCTCCTCACTTCCCAGACAGGGCGGCCGGGCAGAGGCGCTCCTCATTTCCCAGACGATGGGTGGCCGGGCAGAGGCGCTCCTCACTTCCCAGACGGGGCGGCCGGGCAGAGGCGCTCCTCACTTCCCAGACGGGGCGGCCGGGCAGAGGCGCTCCTCACTTCCCAGACGATGGGTGGCCGGGCAGAGGCGCTCCTCACTTCCCAGACGGTGGGTGGCCGGGCAGAGGCGCTCCTCACTTCCCAGACGGGGCGGCCGGGCAGAGGCGCTCCTCACTTCCCAGACGATGGGTGGCCGGGCAGAGGCGCTCCCCACCTCCCAGACGGGGCAGCGGCCGGGCAGAGGCGCTCCCCAGCTCCCAGACGGGGTGGCGGCCGGGCAGGGGCCGCAATCCCAGCACCCTGGTAGGCCAAGGCAGGCGGCTGGGAGGCGGAGGCTGCCGCGAGGCCAGACCACGCCACCGCACTCCAGCCCGGGCAACACCGAGCACCGGGTGAGCGAGACTCCGTCTGCAGTCCCAGCACCTCGGGAGGCTGAGGCGGGCAGAGCACTCGGCGTCAGGAGCTGGCGACCAGCGTGGCCAACATGGCAAACGCGTGCCTGCAGCCAAAGGAGAAAAAGCAGGCAGCGGTGGCGCGCGCCGGCAGTCCCAGGCAGTCCGCGGCGCGGGCAGCAGGGAGCCGAGTAGATTGCAGTCTGGGCCACAGAGAAGAAAAGAAAAGAAAGAAAGAAAAGAAAGAAAAGAAGGGAGGGAGGAAGGGAGGAAGGAAGGAAGGAAGGAAGGAAGGAAGGAAGGAAGGAAGGAAGGAAGGAAGGAAGGAAGGAAGATATTTTCAAACAAAAATTGAGTGAATTTGTTGCTAGCAGGCCTGCCTTGCAAGAAATATTAAAAGAAGTTCTTCATAGAAAAGCAAGATGATATAGGTTGGAAATTTAGCTCTACAGAAAGAAAGAGAATCAGAGAAGGAATAGTGGAGGTAAAATAAAAACCTTTATTTTTATTATTCTTAATTGATCTACTAGATAACAGTCGGTTCAAAAGAATAATGCTAACACTGGTTTTGACTATGTATGCTTAGTATACCTATGCTTATGAATCACTGAAATGAATGACAGCCGTGAGACGAGGGATATGAGGGAAAAATTGGGATTATTTTGTTATTATAAGGTATTTGCACTAGCCGTGAAGCAATATGTTATTTGAAAGTGGACTTGCAATAGTTGTAAATGTATATTGCAAACTCTTAGGCAACCACTAAAAAAAGAAGTATAAATAATATGCTGGAAAAGGAGAGAAAATGAAATATACAGAATGCTCAATTAAAAACCAAAAAAGGCAGAAAAAATGTGGAAGACAAAAACAGGAAAAAAAAAAACAGTGGCAACAAATAGAAAACAGTAGCAAATATGGTAGATATTATGTATATCTGTAATCAATTTGAATGTCAATGGCCTAAATGAACCAATCAAAAGATAGAGCTTGTCAGAGTGGGTCGAAAACCCAGATCCAACTATATAGTGTCTATAAGAAACCTGCTTTAAATATGAAGACATATATAGATGAAAAGCAAAGGGATGAAGAAAGATATACTATGCTAACACTAATAAAAAGAAAGCTGAAATAGCTATATTATTTTCAGACAAAACAGACATTAGAGCAAGGAAAGCTACCAGGAGTAAAGAGACATTACATAATAATAAAAGGCCAATTCTCCAAGAAGACAGAACAATCCTTAATGTGTATGCTCCTAACACAGCATCAAAGTACATGAGGCAAAATAAAAATTAATAGAATACAAGAAGAAATAGATGAATTCATGTTTACAGTTACAGACTTCAACATTCCTCTATTAGAAATGGACAGATCTGCCAAGCAGAAAATCAGGAGGTATACAGTTGAACTCAATAGCACCATCAATCAACTGAGATAAATGTGACATCTATAGACTATCCAACAACAGCAAAATACACATTCTCAAGTTCACAGGGAACATCTCATCAAGATAGATCACAATGAAGGCTATAAAACTCACATGAGTAAATGTAAAAAAAGAAAAACACAATGTATGCTTTCAGATCTCAGTAGAATTAAACTAAAAATCAATAACCCAAAGATAGCTGGAAAATCCCAAAATACTTAGATATTAAATAATGTACTTCTAACACATGCGTCAAAGAAGAAATCACAAGAAAAAAATTAAAATATTTTAAAATAAATGAAAATATAACTTATCAAAATTTATGGAAGGCAGTGAAAGCAATGCTCAGAGGGGAATCTATAGTATTGAATACATATAATAGGAAAGAATAAACATCTAAAATTTAAAGATCTGAACTTATACTTTAAAAAACTAGAGAAAGAGGAGCAAATGAAATGAAAAGCAAGCAGAAGAAAAGAAATAATATAGAATATTTATTATATAGAGTATATAATACACTCTACATAATATATTATATATTCTACTCTATATTATAAACAGAGTAGAAACCAATGAAATCGAGAACAGGAAACCCACAGAGAAAAATCAATGATGTTAAAGGCTAGTTCTTTGGAAAAAATCAATTAAATTGATAAACTTCTAGCCAGGTTATTCAAGAAAAAAAGAGGCAACAAGCTACTCATGCTAGAAACGAAATGAGAGGATTTAACTACAGATCCCATGGACATTAAAAGGAAAATAAAGAAATACTATGAACAACTCTATGCCCACAAATTCAATAACCTAGATAAAATAGATTAATTCTCTAAAAGGTACAATCTATCAAAACTCACACAAAAAGAAATAGACAATCTGCATAAACCTATACCTATTAAGTAATTGAATCAATAACTAATAAACTTCCAAAACAGAAAGCACCAGGTCCAGATGGATTTCCTTGGTGAATTCTACCAAACATCAAAGGAAGAAACTATATTAATTATCTACAATCTCTTTCAGAAGACAGAAGCAGAGGGAATACTTCTTAACTCATTCTATGAGGCCAGCATTACCTTAATACTAAAACCAGACAAAAACACTGTAAGAAAACAAAACCACAGAGCGATATCTCTCGTGAATATTATAGACACAAAAATCCTCAGCAAAATAATAGCAAATAAAATACAACAATGTCTAAAAAGATTGCTACACTACAACTAAGTGGGATTTATCCAGGTATGCAAGGCTCAACACTTGAATATGAATTCATGTAATCCATCACATCAACAGACTAAGGAAGAAAAATCACTTGATAATATCAATAGATGCAGAAAAAGCATTTGACAAAATTGAACACCAATTCACAGTGAAGACTGTCAGCAAACCAGGAACAGAGGGCAATTTCCTCAACTTGTGAAAGACAATGAGAAAGCAAGCCATAGCCTGGGAGAAAATATTTGCAAAAGACATATCTGATACAAGACCGTTATCCCAAACATACAAAGAACTCAAAAGAAAATCAACAACTTGATCACAAAATGGGCAAAGATCTGAAAAGACACCTCAACAAAGAAGACATAGATGGCAAATAGGCATATGAAGAGATGCTCAACATCGTATGTCATTAAGAAACTGCAAATTAAAACAATGACTACACACCTACTACAATGGTGAAAATCATATCCAAATCACTAATACCACCAATTGCTGGCAAGGATATGGGGCAACAGGAATTCTCATTCACTGCTGGTAGGAACACAAAATGGTACAACCACTTTGGAAGACAGCTTGACAGTTTTACACAAAACTAAACACTCTCACCATATGTGCCAGCAATCATGCTCCTGGGTATTTAACCAAATGATTTGAAAATCTACGTGCAAACAAAAACCTGTGCATGTGTGTTTATAGCAGCTTCATTCATAATTGCCAAAACTTGGAAGTATCCCAGATGTCCTTCAGTAGGTGAATGAATAAACTGTGGTACATACAGATAATGAACTATTATTCAGCACTAAAAGGAAATGAGCTAACAAGCTCTGGAAACACATGAAAGAAACTTAAATGCATATTACTAAGTGAAATAAGCCAATCTGGCCTTCCTCTTCACTTTCTTCTTTACTGCCTCTTGTCTCCTCCCTTATCACTCCCTTTTCTTCTCTTTGCTCTCTCTTCCTTTCCCCCTTCTTCTTTCCCCTCTTGCCTTTCTCCTTTTTTTCTTCCCACTCTCCCCTTTTTCACTCCTCTCTCTCACTGTTTAGTATTTTCCCTGTTGTACCCCCTTTCTTAAATATCCTATTTTCTCTTCCCTTGCTCTCTCATGTCCCTGGCCCTACTACCATGGGCCCCCGCCCCCACCAAAAAGAAAGAAAGAAGCGAATCTGAAAAGGCTATACAATCAGCCCTTCTTACTTGTGGGTTCTGCATCTGTGAACTCAACCAACCATGGATTGAAAATATTTGGAAAAAAAATCTAATAAAAATTAACAATACAACAACAACAAAATGAATGAAAAACCAATATAGTATAACAACCATTTACACAGCATTTACACTGCCTTAGGTACTGTAAGTAATCTAGAGATTTAAAGTATATGAAGGGAGTATGTAGGTTAAATGCAAATTTAACAAACATTTTATATCAGGGCCTTGAGCATCCTTGAATTTTGGTAGAGTTTGCCTGGCACTATTCTGTATAATTCTTAACGTCATAGACAGGTTCTTGAAAACTGCAACTTTAAATGAAACAACTATAGGGAAACCAATTTTACTATAGGCTAATTGATATAAGCAAGAGTTAGGTTCTTACGGCATATTTCTGGTCATAAAAACATCACCAAACGTCTAAATAAAGACCCAAGACACTTTTAATGTTAAATATTAAAATAAATGTAAGCTACGTATACATTTAAGATAAATAAAAACAAGATAATTATTTACATTGTGTACATTAATGATGAATACATGTAGTTCTACATTTGTCACAATCTGTAGAATATACAACACCAAGAGTAAACCCTAATGTAAACTATGGACTTTGGGTGACAATGATGTGTCAGTGTGTTCACCAATTTTAACAAATATACCAGTCTGGTGTGGGATATTGATAGTAAGGGGTGTGGGGTGCAGAGAGCATATGGGAACTCTGTCTACATTCTGCTTAATTTTGCTTTGAACCTAAAACTGCTTTAAATAATACAATTTAATTTTTTTTACAAGAGTTAAGAGCTATACAACCATATATACTTGAATTCTTGATTTTCAGGCCTACCTCTCTCTTAACCCAATAATGTCAGTTAAGCATTCAAGATCCTAAAGTAAAATCCTGAAAGTCTAAAAAGAGTATATGGGACTAAAAGCCCTGCTAGGCAACTGTAGGTGATCACTTATACCCCTGCTGGAAAAGCTTAAACACTGGTTTTCCAGAGACTTCTTGGTCATCTGATAAATTTAAAAGATTCTTAACATAAACTTTGCTCCCTCTGGAAACCTCACAGCTAAAGGTAAAAGTGAAGATACCAGCCTGGACAACATAGGGAGACCTAATCCCTAAAAAGTGTTAAAAAATTAGCCAGGCATGATGGTGCATGTGGGTAGTCCCAGCTACTCTGGAGGCTAAGGTGGGAGGATTGTTTGAGCCCAGGAGTTTGAGATTACAGTGAGCTATGATGACACCACTGTACTCCAGCCTGGGCAACAGAGCAAGTGAGAATTCATCTAAAAAAAAAAAAAAAAGTAATAGTTGGATAGCTGTGTTTCTTACCTCTCTTTGGACACTGTACATCATATGCTATTTTATTAATGACAAGTTTAAAATCATTCATTAGCAAAATATCCATCAAAGTAGAAGCTGAAATCGTGTTGCCATCTGAAAGAAAAACATCATGCATGAGTACGTCTTTGTTTTAGAACAGTAAGAACCATCTTCCAACACATAGAAAATTACTAACCCAGGTCTTTACAATATAATAGCCAGGTCTTTACAATATAATAGCGGACAATTTACTTTTGTGGGGGGTGTCCACAAACCCAAACACTATTCCCATTGAGGGGAATCCTCCTTTATTGCTCTACCTCCCATTTCCTTGGATGAAATGGAACGGGCAGGCACTCCCTCTCCCACCCTGTCAGCTGTGCTGGAATCCAGGTAATGCCCTTGGTGAAACTGCATCTGTGGAGGGTCATGCAAAGGTTCAGGGGAGGTGGAAACCCTTCACAGCAAGGCCAGAGCAGTGGCCGGTGCAGTGTTGGGGGTGGGGTGGAGTGTAGGCAGCAGAGCCCATCAGGTGGTTCCTGGGTTAACCTGGTCTCTGCTCCTGTCTTCTCTTAGTTCCTGCCCTCTTCTGAGCTTGTCTTCTGCCACTTCCAGCATGAGAGCCTGTTGACACACTTCTCTGCTTAGCCAGAGTCCATTCTGCTGCTTACAGCCAAGCTTCTGACTGGCACATGTAGGCATAAGGGTATAACTATTTAAAAACCCTGCCTTTCTCTTATTTTTAATTATTAGAGGTAACTCATTTGTGGTGGTTAAAAATTTAGTAGCTAAATAGCACCACAAGCTATCACCACATGGGCTCATCTCCCTTTCAAGCTTGAAAAAAAATGAAGAGGCAAACTGTCAAGGAGGTGAGGACAATAATGAACGTAATGCCTAAGAAATAAATTTGCACTGTATGGTTTATTTTGTGGAAGTGGAGAGAGGCAGGAGAGATTCTAATAGTAATTTCAAACATCCTAGGAGTATTTCAGGAAAAAAAAAAGTCTTGAAAAATTTTAACCACAATGTGCTTTGCACACCTTCTCATAGAGCCTATAGGTTTTGTCATGTTTTTGAACCAAACTTTAATGTAATCCAGGTGTTAAGAAAGCAAACTCACTAAACAATAAACAAAAAATTGGTGCTGGGTAGAGGTTTCTTTTTCTATCATTTTCCCTTCAGAACAGTTCACATATAATTACATGAAATTAAGTCCAGGAAAATGCTGGATGTGTATTTTCAAATCCCAGCCTGACATTCATTTGGTTACATTCAACCAGAGCTATTTTAGCTACATTAATATGTGTGATGACAGGACTAACACTAGTAACATCCCGAAGAAACTGGCTGCTGCCTCTTGTCTGCCTCCCTATAGTTCTTTTATTCTAGAAGACTGCAAATCAAGTCTGCACCTGTGTCTGTTCCTAGAATTTGGCTGTTTGGGTTGCTGTTCATCAGTTGCAGTGAGATGATTTTCCAAAAAAATTGCCAAATAATTCAACCCACACAATGGGCAAAACCGTGACAAGCTTAGAACACTCTTTTCAAGCCCAAATTAAATGCAGGCAAATTCCACCCACAGTCTTTTAAAAAGAAGAAAAAAAAATCAACAACACACCAATCGCTTTATCTTTCCAAGTGTCATTTAAAAATTTACATGCAAATGACTTCAAACCAGCTCCTTAAAATCTTACTATAAAAAGACATCCACTGAATATGATTTCTCAGTTGAAATACTACATTATCCTTTATACAAAGGTATGAATAGCAAAAGACTGATGTGAAACATTTTTAAGCACTAGTGATACAGTGTTAAATTTTTCACGTATTCTTGGGTATCAATTTAAACCCCCGATAGGGTGTTTGCACTCTGTCCAAAGAGTCCCTTTTCTCTAAGACTTCTATTCTCTTTGTGCTGTTTCAAAGCTACTAACCTTATTTTTAGAAATAAGCAGGGTAAACATCTATTGTTTTAACCTCTCTTATTTCATTCACTTCAATACTAATTGAGTACACACCACCAGGCAAGCGCTGCTCAGTGCGCAAGCCCTTCTGACTTCCAGGTTTGGGTCTGCTTGCCCCTAGAAGCTTCGAAAGAGGGCCATGCCCCTGCAGAAAACACCCATGGACATTCCAGTGTTCCTGTGCCTGGGGGAAATGTCTGTCTAGTTCAAGGATGAAATATTAGGAAGCCCATTGTGCCACAGGGCTAAAACCTTATTCTCTGATCAAGGTTTTAGCAGGAAGAAATGTCCCTTCCAGCTAAATCTATAGTCCTAACAACAGCCTACAATAAGCCTTTCCTGATCTGCCCTTCCCCATCTCTCAGAACTCCTCCTTTCTCCCAGCTCCCTCCTTTGCGGCCACTGTCTAGTAGGCTTCCACCTCAATGCAGTCTCACCCTGTCACCCAGGCTGGAGTGCAGTGGTGCCGTCTCGGACCACTGCAACCTCCGCCTCCCATGTTCAAGCAATTCTCCTGCTTCAGCCTCCTGAGTAGCTGGGATCACAGGTACGCAACACTATACCTGGCTAATTTTTGTATTGTTAGTAGAGAAGGGGTTTTGCTATGTTGGCCAGGCTGGTTTCAAACCCCTGACCTCAGGCGATCCACCCACCTCGGCCTCCCAAAGTGCTGGCATTACAGGCGTGAGCCACCGCATGCAGCCCAGAGCTCTCTTCCCTCTACATGACTTCCTCCCTTATTTCCCCCAGGTCTTTGTGCAAATGTAATCTTATCAAGCCCACCCCTGCCCAACACATCTTCCACATTCTGCTTTATTTTTCTTCATAACACTTATTATTTAACATAATACATAATTTATCTTGTTTTTTTCTCCTCCTAAATATAAGCTCCATAAAGGCAGGAGTTTTTATCCCTTTTATTCTCTGCACTACCTCTAGCATATAGAACAGTGCCTGACATACATTAGGTGCTCAGTAAGTATTTGTTGAATGAATCAATTAATCTCCATTTTCCAACTTCTCTATCTATCCTTTAATTAATTTGGAACTTGGATAGGGAAAAAGTAGGTTTATTTCCCTTTCAAAACTGCAACAGTAATCATGAACTTAAATAACTTTATTCTAAATATTTAATATCATAATAAAATAATGCAAATTTATTAATATATGTATATTTGCAGCTGCTATATAATGGGATAGGGTAAATAATTCTTTATTCTATTTAGAAGCAGTTGGTCTAAGACCATTTCAGACTATGAGAACATAAAAGCTGTATTCTAAATTTTAAATGTATAAATGATGACATACTTCTGGTTTTTTAAAAAATGTATATTCTTCCTAAGAACTAATTCTGCCAAAAAACATACTAGACTGTAATTGCTTTATAACAGTGATGAATAAATTTTTTGTGTACTTTAATTATTCACTGGCTTATTTTAATAATTAAAACTGCATTTTGTTTTCTAATTATTCAAATTTTGCTGAGAATTGCATGCTAATGCCTGTGCCACTAAGATTTTCTCATGAAAAACCTTTAAGGTTAAGTTTATAAAATAAGTAACTGAAATTTACATTAAATTTATTCCATTAATTTTTCATTCAATGAAGTTAAAAGTTTTTTTTTTTTTTTTAATTTTTTTTTCCTGGGATGGAGTTTCACTCTTGTTGCCCAGGCTGGAGTGCAATGGCGTGATCTCGGCTCACTGCAACCTCTGCCTCCTGGCTTCAAGCAATTCTCCTGCCTCAGCCTCCCAAGTAGCTGGGATTACAGGTATGTACCACCACGGGTGGCTAATTTTGTATTTTTAGTAGAGACAGGGTTTCTCCATGTTTGTCGGGCTGGTCTCAAACTCCTGACCTCAGGTGATCCGCCTGACTCGGCCTCCCAAAAGTGCTGGGATTACAGGCGTGAGTCACCACGCCAGGCCAAAACAGTTTTTTAAATAGTGTTGATGCATAAAAATGAAAGAATAAAGACCAACCACTTATTATCTAATGAATTAAACAATGTACTTCCTTCTAGAAAAGTAAAGAACCAAAGAAAAGTTCAGGAGAGACAGAAACCCTGGGACAAAGTTGTAAAATTATATACATATATACCTGCTGTGAAGATGGCTGCAGTTTTGATACCCTTATCTTCATTTTGTAGGTCCTGAAGGAATGAACCAACTGTTGACAACATTGGTTTGACTACAAATTGACAACGTTCTTTTCTAGATGGCAAGGTAAGTGTTACCAAGGGAAGGCCATGTCTATAATTAACTGTTATTTCTGTTAAGGAAAAAAAGAAAAAACAATGGGTAAAATTTACTTTAAAAAAACATAAATACAAGAATTCTAGAAGGAATGCTCAAACATGAAATTCACAAACCTTTGAAGTCCTATAAAAATTTGTATTGCTCCAATAATGCCTTCATTATACTACAGTTTACATGTTCCCCACCATTCTATAACATTTTAGTGTAGCACGTACCATACTTTATTATCTGCTTAAAGTCTTCCCAGGTGGCCGGCATGGTGGCTCATGCCTGTAATCCCAGCACTTTGGGAGGCTCAGATTGGTGGACTGCCTGAGCGCAGAAGTTTGAGAGCTGTCTGGGCAACATGGCGAAACCCCATCTCTACAAAATATATAAAAATTAAGTCTGGCATGGTGGTGTGCGCCTGTAGTTGCAACTACTTAAGAGGCTGAGCTGGGACGACGGCTTCAGCCTGGGGAGCAGAAGTTGCAGTGAGCTGAGATCGTGCCACTGCACTCCAGCCTGAGTGACAGAGCTAGATCCTGATTAAATGAAAAAGAAAAAGAAAAAAAGTCTTCCCAGGTAAACACTTAAGTTCTAGTTTTCTTGAGGACAGAAACTATTTCTTGGTTTTTTTTTTTCTTTTTGAGACAGGGTCTCACTCAGTTGCCCAAACTGGAGTGGCACGATCATGGCTCACTGCAGCCTCTACCTCCTGGGCTCAAGCAATCTTCCCACCTCAGCCTCCTGGGTAGCTGGGACTACAGGCATATGCCATCATGCCTGGCTAATTTTTGTATTTTTTGTAGAGATGGGGTTTTGCTTTGTTGGCCAGGTTAGTGCCAAACTCCTGAGCTGAAGGGATCCGCCCGCCTTGGTTTCCCAAAGTGCTGGGATTACAGGCCACCACGCCCACCCAACTATTTATCATCTCTAACTCCTCTGATTGCTGAGGTGGGAATTTGACAAAAGACAGCAGCTATATCATGGGAGCACAAAAAGGTGGAAGTGAACCCAATCGGGGTGGGATGGGATGGGGATAGTGTAAGAAAAGTCTGTTCTGCTCAAAACTCGCAGCTCTTTATTTGGAAGAAAGGGAAACAATTAACATATGAATCAAATAATGATAAGAAAGCTTACCATCAGGTGGCACCACGGTACTATAATGGTGTGACTGATAGTATTTCACATTTCCACACAGCTTCACGCACAAAACCTACAAGAAGGAAAGATTAATTTGTTTTTTAAAAAAAAGAGTGGGAAAGATGAAATAAGTGTCTTTATGTTACCATAAGATTCTTTTTAATACTATATGAAAAGCATAATGAAAAACTCAACTTGTCATGCATCCCCAGGGTGAGCCCTTGGCAAGCTCACTGAACCTTCCTGGCTATATGCTTGCCTGCTACTATGTATGCTGTAGCAGTAGCACACCAGGACGGGATCCTCAAATTGGGGTATGAGGCCCCCTGAAAATCCTAGAGTTCTGTGAGAATTTTTACTTTCAGTATTTCCTTTCAGGTAATAATCTAAAACAAATGGATATAAGTATATCTAGTCTAGATACATGCTTCTCAATATGTGGTCCCCAGACCAGAAGCATCTTGGGGCTAATTAAAAATGCAGAATCGGGCCGGGCACGGTGGCTCACACATGTAATTCCAGGACTTTGGGAGGCCAAGGTGGGTGAATCACCTGAGGTCAGGAGTTTGAGACCAGTCTGACCAACATGGAGAAACCCCGTCTCCACTAAAAATACAAAATTAGCTGGGCATGGTGGCGCATGCCTGTAATCCCAGCTACTCGCGAGGCTGAGGCAGGAGAATCACTTGAACCCAGGTGGCGGAGGTTGCTGTGAGCCAAGATCCCATCACTGCACTCCAGTCTGGGCAACAAGAGCAAAACTCTGTCTAAAAAAAAAAAAAAAAAAAAAAAAATGCAGAATCACAGATTCAGACCAGATTTATTGAATTCCAGTCTACATTTTAACAAGATCCTCAGGTGATTCACATGCACATTAGAGTTTGAAAAACACTGCTCTAGATCTGTGCTGTCCGATATGGTAGACACTTGTTAAATGTGGTTATTTAAATTAGTTAAAATTATGTACAAGTGGGACATGATGGCTCACGCCTGTAATCCTAGCACTATGGGAGGCCGAAGCAGGAGGATTGCTTGAGCTCAGGAGTTCAAGACCAGCCTGGCCGACATAGTGAGACCCTGTCTCCTATAAACAGCAACCACAAAAAAATTATGTGCACAAACATTCGGAACCTCAGTCACCTTTGCCACATTTCAAGGGCTCAAATGCTCCCTATGCCTTATGGCTATCTCACTGAAAAGCAAAAGCGCAGGAATAGCATATTTCTATCATCACAGAAAGTTCTATTGGACAGCAGTGCTCAGTCTACAACATCTGAATGGCCACCTCACCACGGAACATGTTTTGGGGGCTTGCATTGGTGTTTGTGTTTACACAATTGCACTGGTGCTTAGTGAAGACCGAATAATATCATGGTGCACTGTGTGAACAAAGATATTGTGGGAGTAGAAAGAACAGGCATTGGGGAATTGGTTCACAGGCATTTGGAACTCAAAAGGACTTGTACCAGAGAAATTAGTACCAAAGTCACAACATAGTGGCTGTATCATACTGATCCAGATTTTTTAATGCATCACCTTATAGTAGTTTATTAACAATAAGTTTGCCAGTAATTGTGCAAAGAATAATTCTTTTATAAACTGCATTTTTAAATTTTTCAGCATTTGAGGGTACACTATTAAAATAATAAATCAGTGGTTAAAAGTGTGTTCACTGTTTCAAAAAATAAAGATGACACTGACCCAAATGAGGGTCCATTATGCTCAAAATTAAAAGAATCTCATCAGTAAGTACAACAAAACATTCAAATACATATTTTAATATTAAACACAACATAGGCAATAAATGTCAACACAACATCGTCTTTTACATTAAGACTGTTCATTTGAGCTTTCTATTTTTTATTTATTTATTTTTTTTGAGATGGAGTATTGCTCTGTTGCCCAGGCTGGAGTGCAGTGGTGCAGTCTCAACTCACTGCAACCTCCACCTCCTGGGTTCAAGTGATTCTCCTGCTTCAACCTCCCAAGTAGCTGGGATTATAGGCACCTGTCACCACGCCTGGCTAATTTTTTGTATTTTTAGTAGAGATGGGGTTTCACCATGTTGGCCAGGCTGGTCTTGAACTCCTGAACTCGTGATCAGCTTGCCTTGGCCTCCCAAAGCGCTGGGATTACAGGCGTGACCCACCAGTGATGCAACTCTCAATAAATAAATACAGGCAGAAGTTCTCCAAGTGTGGATAATGGATATTACAATACCGTCTACTACTTTTAGCAAAACTACATAAAAATGAGACACATCAGAATTCTCTATCAAAATTCTTCTATAAAAATGAGACAGATAATTTTCCATGCATAAAAGTCAAATACACGAAGGTAGGGAGTAGGCCAGGCGTGATGGCTCATGCCTATAATCCCAGCACTTTGGGAGGCTGAGGCAGATGGATTGCTTGAGACCAGAAGTTCGAGACTAGCCCGGGTAACATGGTGAAACCCTGTCTCTACAAAAATTACAGAAAAAGTCTGGCATGGCGACACACGCCTATAGTCCCAGCTACTTGGGAGGCTGAGGCAGGAGGATTGCTTGAGCCCAGGAGGAGGAGGCTGCAGTGAACCGAGATTGTGGCTACTGTATTCAGCCTGGGCCACAGAGGGAAACCCTGTCTCAAAAAAAAAAAAAAAGTAGAGAGTAAAAGTTAGAGCCCCTCCCTTTACTTCTCTATAACCCTGGAAGTCTCCCCAGAGGTAACCACTGCTAGTGGTTTGGCATGTATCCTTCCAGATTTTTTTCTACACATTACCTACCAAATTCTATGCTAGAGTCCGTATAATGCTAAAGACATATGAGTCAGGTTCCTAAATGCCATTGGTGATAATGCCTGCGAGAATCCAAGAATCCAGTTGGAGGCAATATAAAATGATTACAAAGTATCATTTAATACACTGATAAAGTTTCAGGCGTACTACTGAAGAAGTAACGGTAGCACCCACAAGATAGAGGCACCCACATGACAACCAGAAGATGCCGAAAGAAGGCAGAGTGGCCTGAGAAAAACAGCAGGGCTTTCTCAAGCTTTTGCATGCCTAATAATCACCTGGAAGCCTTAAAAACACAGATTCCTGGACCCCATACACAGAGATTTTTAATCTAAAAGGTCAGTTTGTGAGGATTTGCATTTTTAATAAGCTCCAGAGGTAAACTGAAGTTTCAAGTGTGAGAACCACACTTTGAGAAGCTGGGCTTTAGTCAACCTCCCCACAACCCCCACCACCACACACACACACCCCCACCCTGCTGCCCCAGGCTTCGTGGCAACATGCTAAATTTCTGCGTAGAATCATTCTGAATTCCAAATTTTAGTGCCTGGTCAAGCGTTACTGCCTTTAAATGGAATTTGGTATCAGGGCAAAAGATGATTGGGGCTTCTTTTTAACCATGAAGCATTTTTTGTTCCTGACCACAGAGCTCCTGAATCCCTCGGAATTTCCTGAGTGATTGGAGTTCCTGTGGTTTTAACAAGGTAACTCTTGGTGGGATGCTAGATGGCTTCAGGATAGGGCTGGTTGCTAGAAAGATCAAACCTTGACTAAAAGCCTAGAATGTTCAGTCCCATCTTCCTAGCCTCCAGGAAGGGGAGAGAGGCTGGAGACTGAGTTAATAAAATCCATTATGCCCACATGATGAAACCTCCATGAAAGTCACTAAACAATGAGGTTCGGCGAATTTTCAGGTTGGTGAATGCAACCATGTGTTGGGAGGGTGACATAATCCAACTTCATGAGACAGAAGCTTCTGGGCTTGGGACCTCCCAACAGTGAAAACTATGTTCACACAAACTGTACCTTGCTTTATGTATCTCTTAATCCAACAGTTTAGCTGTATCCTTTAGAATATCCCTATAATAAACCAGTGAGCATAAGTGTTTCCTTGAGTTTTGTGAGCAATTTTAGCAAATAGCTGAGGTTGAGGAGGGCGTCATGGGAACCCCTGATTTACAGCCTCCTGTGAGAAACATGAGAGGCCCAGGACCTATAATTGGTATCTTAAGTGGGGCGGTCTTGTGGGACTAAGCTACTAACTTGTGGGATCTGATGTTAACTCCAGGTAGATAGTGTCAGTATTGATTTAAATTGTAGGACACCCAGATGGTGTTTGGAAAGTTGGAGAATTGGTTGTTGGTATGAGGAAAATATCCACACATGTGCTGCCAAAGTGTTCTGTGGGTAGAAACAGATCATAGTAATCCATATGAGCATTGTGATTTTACCTATTTCTGAAAATTATCTTTTAATAGTCCAAAACAAGAAGTAACTGAGAGTTTGACATTCTACTGGTAGGAGACTAAAAGTGGCCCATGTGAAGATCAAGCTAAGCCTTCTAGTAGTTTGAGAACTTGATCTATGATTTTTTTTTTTTTTTCCTGAGACGGAATCTTGCTCTGTCGCCCAGGTTAGAGTGCAATGGTGTGATTTCTGCTCATGGCAAACTCCATCTCCCAGGCTGAAGCAATTCTCCTGCCTCAGCCTCTCGAGTAGCTGGGATTACAGGCGCCCACCACCACACCGAGCTAATTTTTGTATTTTTAGTAGAGATAGGGTTTCACCATATTGGCCAGGCTGGTTTTGAACTTCTGACCTCAAATGATCTGCCTGCCTTGGCCTCCCAAAGTGCTGGGATTACAGGCGTGAGCCACCACACCTGGCTGATATATGATCTTCAGTATCACTATAACATCCAGGACAGGGATCTTATGCTGGTAATTTAAGAGCTGGCTCAGGCCACAGGAATCCAGTTGGAGGCAATATAAAATTACTGGACAGAAAAGGGTAAGTGCAGAAAGAACGATAAATTCCTACTTAGAATCTATAATCCGGCCAGGCGTGGTGGCTCACGCTTGTAATCCCAGCACTTTGGGAGGCCGAGGCGGGCGGATCACGAGGTCAGGAGATCGAGACCACGGTGAAACCTCGTCTCTACTAAAAATACAAAAAATTAGCCGGGCATGGTGGCGGGCGCCTGTAGTCCCAGCTACTCGGAGAGGCTGAGGCAGGAGAATGGCGTGAACCCGGGAGGCGGAGCTTGCAGTGAGCCGAGATTGCGCCACTGCACTCCAGCCTGGGCGACAGAGCGAGACTCCGTCTCAAAAAAAAAAAAAAAAAAAAAAAGAATCTATAATCCAAAATTTGAATACATGAGGAATTAAATGCTAAGAAAAAAAAACACATTTATTTTGAAGATTAATTTACTTTAGAGAAAATAAATATAAGAGTCTTCCAAAACTGATGTTAACATAAATTATATTTAGTGTCTTCACAAAGATAAAAGGGATAACTGGCTTCCAGAAAATGAACAAGAAATTATGATACTAAAGTTGGTAGAAATAAAACAAAAATGAGTGACTATGATTAACTAATTAGAATTCCTGGAAACAAAAAAGGTCTATGTACATGTAAAAAGCCCATCTTAGGCTGGGCGCAATGGCTCATGCCTGTAATCCCAGCACTTTGGGATGCCAAGGCAGGTGGATCACCTGATGTCAGGAGTTTTGGACCAATCTGACCAACATGGTGAAACCCCATCTCTACAAAAAATACAAAATTAGGTGGATATAGGGTGCAGGCCTGTAGTCCCAGTTACTCAGGTGGCTGAGGCAGAAGACTCACCTGAACCCGGGAGGTGGAGTTTGCAGTAAGCCAAGATTACGCCACTGCACTCCAGCCTGGGCAACAAGAGTGAAACTCCATCTCAAAAAAAAACCCAGCTTAATAGCTTAAATTCTAGTCTGAATAAAGTCAATAGAAAACGAATGAACTGGACAATAACTCTCCTAGGTGCAACACAGAAAGACATAGAAACTCTAAGAATACAAAAAGCAACTAATTCTCATACATTGCTGGCAAGAATGTAAATGGTGAAACTATTCTGGAAAACATTTGGCAGTTCTTTTTTTTTTTTTTTTCTTAAGACAAGGTCTCACTCTGTTGCCCAGGCTGGAGTGCAGTGGCATGAACTCGGCTCACTGCAACCTCCACTTCCCGGGTTCAAGTGATTCTCCTGCCTCAGCCTCCTGGCTAGCTGGGATTACGGGTGCACGCCACCAAGCCTGGCTAATTTTTTGTGTATTTTTAGTAGAGATGGGGTTTCTACCAGGTTGGTCAGGCTGGTCTTGAACTCCTGACCTCGTGATCTGCCCACCTCAGCCTCCCAAAGTGCTGGGATTACAGGCGTGAGCCACCACACCCAGCATGGCAGTTCTTTATAAAGTTAAATATACATTTATATGTGACCCAGTAATCCCACCCCTAGCTCTTTACACCCTAGAGAAATGAAAGCTTATGTTCATACAATTTGTACAAATGCCATTTCATTTCCTCCCACTAGAGCGCATACTCCCCAGGAGCAGGCAGGGACTTGGTCTGGTTCACTGCTGTATCCCCAGCACCTAGAATAGCGCCTGAAACATAATAGGGGCTCAATAAATACATGTTAAATAAATGCAGGAATGTTTTCAAGATACTAAGGAAAATAATTACCAACCTAGAATATTATGCTCAGGAAAATTACTTCAGGCTTGCTATGATTTGACTGTGTCCCCCAAAGTCCATGTGTTGGAAACCTAATGCCCAATGCAATAGTGCTGGGAGGTGGGGTCTAATGGGAGGTGTTTAGGTCATGGGGCTCCACCTTCATAAATGGATTGATGCCAATTATAAAAGGGCCTGAGGCTGCGGGTTTGATGGATCTTTCTTTCTCCTTCTCTTGCCCTTCTACCTTCTGCCATGGGATAATGCAGCAAGAAGAACCTGACTAGATGCGACCTCTCAATCTTGGATTTTCCAGCCTCCAGAACTATGAACTAAATACATTTCTGTTCATTATTAATTACCCAGTCTATGGGTCTGTTACAGCAGCACAAAAGAGATTACAGCAAGGCTGAAAGAAATAAATTTTTCAGGTATATCCAAGATTATGGCTTATTTCCACAGATTTTTGCTAAAGAACTTCTTCAGGAAGAAGAGAACTAAACTCAAGTGGAAGCTGAATAGAATAGAACACTATTATGAAATGAACTGTGCCCCACCCCCTGCAAATTCATATATTGAAGTCTTAACCTCTAGTACCTCAGAATGTGACTGTACTTTAAAGAGGTTATTAAGTTAAAATGAGATCATTAGTATAGACCCTAATCCGACATAACTGGTGTCTTTACAAGAAGAGGTGATTTGGACAGACATGTACACCCAGAAGAAAGACGGTGTGAGGACACAGGGAGAAGACAGCCATTTATAAAACAGCCATGTACAAGCCAAGGAGAAGGCTTCAGAAGAAACCAACTGAGCCAACACCTTGAACTTTAACTGGCCTACAGAAGGGTGGCGAGGAGGGTTTCTAAACAGTGGAGGGGCAATTAGTGTGGGTGTCATAGCCCAAACAGGATGAAGAGGGCCTCTGCATGGGAAATAGGCTCAGAAAAAAATGTTGGAGCCCAGTTGGGGTAAGAAAGCCACCTCTGCAGGGGAAGGAGTGGTAGTGGAGATGAAAGACTGTCACATGCAGAAGAAAAAAAATATATCAAGAATAATGGAAGATTTATCCTGTGCAAGAATGGAACTACAATTATGGAAAGGGAGTAGAACAAACCCTGTAGTGTTAGATTGAAGTACTGGTGTGAATTCATGGTTTTTAATATGTAATAATGTAAAGAAATATAATTAAATGAAATTAAATATAAAATTTTTAAAAGATGCAAATATTTAATGTACATGTGTATATAAGTATAGAAATTTTAAATTTTACATATTTGTTTTTATACTGACATATATATGTATATGTATATTCTCTTTCTGAGAGCCTATGAGCAGTGACACTCCTAATAATAAATATCTAGCAGCTAGCTCTTGGCACCAAATACTGTGCTTACCTAAGAGGAAGCAAGGCTCCTTGGAGAAATGGCTATTCTAGGGCTGGGCATGGATAAGGACAAAATGAACCTAGAGCATCTCACTGTACTAGAAAGCAAGGAACTGCTCAATGGATGATGGAAGACTTATCAAAAGAACCCAGAAGGCAGGTCAAAGGGTGTCCCTATGGTAAAATCTGGAACAATTCTTAGCATTAAATAATGATAGTAACAAATTATAATCCACTGAAGGAGATAGGAAACCATGAGTGTATTCTGGCATAATTAAGTGAATAAATTTAAAGTTTAATAAGGAATGATATTTACACAGTTTTAAAATGACTTCACACAAAAGCATTAATCCCAAAGGAAAAATAATAACTTCAAAGGGAAAATAATAACTTCAAAGGGAAGAAGCCTGACAGATACCATCTTAAATGATCAAAATTAATATTATCAGTAATGGGACGAGTTGAAACCATGCAATGAGAATACATGGGACACTTTTGAGATATTCCCGACAAAGATGCTATATAATCTGAAGCAAATCACAAGGAAATACCAGACAAACCCAAACAGAGGCATTCTACAAAATAACTGTAATCTTTAAAAGAGTCAAATCATGAATGTCAAAGAATGTTGTACTGATCCAGAGTGGAGGAGACATGACAACTAAATTAAACTGTGATTCTGAACTTCTGCCAAGAAAAAACATTATTGGAAAAATTGGCAAGATTTTAATGAGGTCTAAAAATTAGATGGTGGTAATGTATTAACATTACTTTTCCTATTTTGATGGTTGATTGTCGTTAAGTTGGAGAATGTTCTTATGTTTCAGGGGAACTGGCATCAAGTTCGCAATGTATTCTCAAATAGTTCAGAAACAAAATAGTCTTCCTACTGTGGTTACAACTTTATGTTTGAGACTGTTTCAAAATCACACAATTCTGCGAGACTGGTAGGCCAGGGTAAAAAAAATTAGTAATTCAAAAACAATAGGTTTAGAAAAACACCAAAATTACCATATACAGAGATAAGTGATTAATAACAAGAGGTCAAATATTAAACCTTTTTTGCATGCCAGTAGGAAACTATGGTTACTTGGGAAATTGAAAACAAAAAATTTTTTTAAAGCAAAGAAACTCCTGTACAAGTTTTTATTTAGAAACCCCAAGAATATTGACAATCCTCACACGTTAGTAAAGCTTAAAAAAGAAACTACCATACCCTGCAACAACTCTTTTTAGAGGGTTATTATTAAAATTCTGAAAATCTTACACAAACCCATCACACATGCAGAGCTGAATTTCAAGAATGACTCACCAAAACTCAGGTTTTGTTTTAGTTTACACCTCACCTCAAACCCATCTTGGGGAGCCTACCATTCCCCCCTTGATAGGGGGATTTGATAGTTTTGAACAAACAAATGTTATGAACCAAATCTGTTGCTTTTCATTTAATCCAGTTAGCCGGGCTGCTCCTCCATACCACACCTGGGTTCATATTCCCCAAATCAGGCCCCACTTCTAAAATCTAAGGATTCTCAGGATGAATCCTTAGATTTAAGAAGTATAATGAGTCCTAGCTGGACACAGTGGCTCATGAGTGTAATCCGAACACTTTGGGAGGCTGAGGCAGGAAGATTACTTGAGCCCAGGGGTCCAAGACTAGCCTGGGCAACAGGATGAAACCATATTTCTATTTTTGTTTTAAAAAATCATAATAAATGAGTCCAAAGCAGGAAAAATGAAATTAACTCTGTCCCTGACACAATGTGATGAAACTGCAGAACCCCAGAAACAAAAAATTGTTACAATGCCTGAAAAAGAGGTTGCCTACAAAGGAAAGCAATTAAATTTACATAAGGTGAATTAATAGAGGGCAGAGGCAAAGGAATATCTTCAAAGTTCTGACGGGAAATAACAACCAACCTTGAATTCTATAGTCAGATAACCTACCATTTTGAACAAAACTGAGACTGAGCGACTAAAACACGTTTACTGAAAGCATTTTGCAGGAAAAAGGAAATCAAACACATAAGAAAACAGGATGTAAGAAAACTTATACACCACAGGATGTAAAACTAAATGAAGAGAGAAAAAAAGTGTGTACTTCCAAACCAATAGAGATAAAGGAGTATTAAAAAAACATTTAGCCAAATTATGAGAAGATAAGAAAGGAGAAAGAAAATGAGCAAAGGAAAATCAGGATGAACAGAATGCATAAAATAAGGTGGTAGATAGATATCCACATTTGTCTGAAATCACAATAAATGTAAACAGATTAAACTCAGCAGTTAAAAGGACAGAAGTTTTGGATTTATAACAACACAGACTGAGGGTTTAACTACTCACAGGCTTTCATTGAAGGCACTACTCAGCTGTAGTGAACAAAATGTAACAGGAACAAGGAATAAGAATGCATGAGAAATTCTGAACAAGCAAATTGGTAAAATATATGCATAAAATGAATAAAAACTCCACCATTTTAAATGCTGTTTTCTGTGTCACTTAATGTAGAGTACTTTTGTACTCCACAGAAACAAGAAATTCTTGTGTGAGACAAGAAAAATGGTGCTTTTGGGGTTAGGCTGCTTTGTACACTCCTCAGTTACATAGTTGTTTTGCTTTGAAGCTTGTCTTTGGGTTCATTAGTTCTATATCCTGTGGTGCATCATGATCTTTTGTAGAACCTCACATTGAGCTTCAAGCTTTAATGATTTTTTTTTCTTTTGCTTGTCTGCACAAAAAAAAAAAAATCAAACTGCTATATAGGAGCTCTCTTTTGATGAACTCTTACTTGCCTCTAGATCTATGTATCTCCCTAACAAAAACTGCATTTTGTAGCACAGACTAGGCAGTTATCTTAATATTTCAGTCTCAGGTAGTACATGAATCATCACTGAGAAAATAAACTTTTTCTTCTGGTCTGGACAGTCCAAGAGGAGTAGTTAATCCACAACATGACTGAAACAGAACAGAAACAGAATATGTATGGCATTTCGCTAATACAGAACAGAAACAGAATACATACAATATTTGGCTAGTAGCCAACAATAACTTCCACCTACTGTAATTTCTCACCAGCTCCCTCTCAGCTAGGCTGCATTTACATCCCTTCTGAGAACTAGGCATTTAAGTCAGTCATCCCTTTGGAACTGATCTCAACAGGACCTCTGAAATTATATTCTTGTATAAATGCATTTTCCTCCTTCTCTGTCTCTTTCCTTCCATTCCTTTCGACAGGACATTGGTTTTGAAAGCAGATAATGAAGGACTACAACCCAGAGAAAAGATGTTAGACTAATTTTCCTGTCCTACTGTGGTCTGTTAGAAAAAATATTGAAATATTTGGGTATATTGCCTTAAAAATACATTATTTATAATTAATAAACTTTTTCAACATCATTATGTGAATGCAGTTTCTTAAGATCTGTTTGTAATGGAAATACCTAGTACTTTTTCCTCTAGTTCAGATCACTTATGCCTGGAAGCCTTGTTTTACATGGTTTTCAATAGTGTGAAGCTGGTTTTAACAGCTACTATTTCCATCTGCCCAGCACCTCTTCCTTACACTGTCCCAACAGGTGCGGACACACAGTTACGTGGGCCAGGTGCAGTTCTACATCCCTTTTACCATAAGGTGGTGGTTCAGTGGCACATTTAAAAGCGTGGGGGCTCCTAACTATTAATACTAGACTGTGGTCACTTATTATCGGTGTGACCTTAGATTACTTAATTTTCATGTGGTCCCTGCATTTCAGTATTCTTGCAATTAAAATATGGTAAATAAACTGCACATGGATGTTTATAATGGCTTTGTTTATAATTGCCAAAACTTGGAAGCAGCCAATATGTTCTTCTTAGAAGGTGAATAAACAATCGTACATCAAAATAATGGAATATTATTCAGCACTAAAACGAAATGAGCTATCAAGCCATGAAAAGACATGGAGGAACCTTAAATGCATATTACTAAGTGAAAGAAGCCAATCTGAAAAGAATCAGACTGTGTGATTCTGACTACATGATATTTTGCAGAAGGGAGAACTGTGGAGACGGTGAAAGGATCAGTGGCTGCCAGGGGTTATGGGAAACACAGGGATGAACAGAGCACAGAGCATTTTTAGGGCAGTGAAACTCTCTTGTATGATACTATAATGTAGACACATCACTACATATTTGTCCAACCCCATAGAATGTACAACACCAAGAGTGAACCCTAATGGAAACTATGGACTTTGGGGGATAATGGTGTACCAATGAAGATTTATAGGTTGCAATAAATGTACTACTCTGGTGCAAAATATTGATAACACCAGAGGCTGAGGGAGTGGAGGTAGACAGACAGTATATGGAAACTCTTAGAGCTTTCTGCGTGGTTTTGCTATGAAATTAAAACTGCTGTAAAAAATGGTCTATTAAAAAACAGTGGGGAGGGGTGCTCGCTTTGCCCCACATGCTGTTATTCACCAGCTCTTGTTCTATAGTTACTTCTTCTATCAATGCTGAGTTATTTTTTTGATAAACTGATACATAAATATATTTTAATGAAAAAATATGAGAAATAGTAGTGTTTGCCTCATAGTTGGTAAGAAGATTAAATAAGATACCACATGTAAAACACTTAGCTATACAGAGAGGGAGAGAAGAACATTCCAGACAGAACACCATGTGCTATGTCCCTGAGGTCTAAGAAACTTGTTATGTTCTAGGAATTGAGGGAGGACCAGCAGGACCAGAGTAAGGTAAGCGAGAGGAGAGGGGAGTGAGATGAGACTAGTATGAGGAGCAGTGTCTAAGTCATGCAGCATCTCATTGGCCACAAGCTTTTATTTTGTTAAAGTGTGATAAGGATTCATTGAAAGGTTTTAAGTAGATGAATGGAGTGATTCTATCTACATTTTAAAATCACTTTTCCTGCTTTAAAAAGGGCAGCCTAGAGGAGGGCAAGGGTGGAAACCAGTTTAAAAACTGGTACAACAGATGATGGTGACCCAGCCCAGAGCACTAACAATAAAAATGGAGAGAAGCAGATAAAAGTATGCAGGTAGAATTGATAGCTTAATGGAGTCAAGAACAACTCCTGGGTGTGACTTCAGCAACTACAGAGATGGTGAGTCAGTTACTGCATGGGGAAGAGGGGGCCAGAGGAAGCTGTTTCATGGGAAAATCAAGAGTTTTGTTCTAGATCAATTTAGTTTCCCATGTCTGTGATTATGTAAGGGTAGATGTTAGTCAAGTACTTGGATATTCTACTCTGGACCTCAGGAAAGGTCTGAGCTAGAAAGCTGAGGGGCTGGAGGCAGAAACCAGATGGTAGTATGCTGAAGAGTGAGTGGGAAGTGATGATGAGAAGACAGCCACTCTAGACGAACTGAGAAGTTTGGCTAAGGGGAGCACATGAATGGGGCAGTAGCTGGGAGGCTATGTGGTTACTGGAGGGTTTGGGACTTTCTTAAGCTGAGAGACATCAGAGTATATTTGCATGCTGACGTATGCACTTGCATAGCGTGAGAGGTAGTGAGAGAGTGACAACTGAGGGAGTAAAGGGAAAACATCTGTTTGTTTGAGAAAGCCTGAGGGACACAAGATGGAGAGCATCTGAGCAGGGGGACTGGCCTTTGAGGAGGAAGACCGCTGTACTGCAGGAGGAGAGGAAGAGATCGTAGGTACAGACTGAGTCTACAGATTTTATGGTGGGAAGATGAGAGTGGTAAGAGCATGCACAGTGGGTACACTGAGCAGGGCTCTCTAGGCAGTGAGTGGAGAAAGTGTAAAAGCAAAGAAGCATGCAACAGCATGCCACATTCAAGAAACTGTGATGGGTTCAGAATGTCTGAAATAGAGGGTTGAGAGGTGGGTGGTGCTGCGGATGATAAGGTGAGGCTGGAGAAGAGGATACAAATCAACTCATGGGAAGTTTTTTTGTTTTTGTTTTTTAATGTTTCTCTTTGCAACAGAGGTCTTTAAATCTAGAAGTAGTTTGACTTTACTTGATTTTAGAAGATTGGAATAGATTTAGATCTGGAATGGGTTGGTGGGGGAAGCCAGTTAGGAAACTGTTAAGATAATCTAGGGGAAATAAGAATCTGAAGTAGGTCAGTGGCGATGGAGGGGAGAGGATAGGATGGATTTGAGAGGTCTGTATGAAGTACAACCAGTAGGCCTTAGTGACAGTTCAGTTGTAACTACTGGTACAATCTCTACCAGTTGGTTTTAAGGAACATTAATTTAAGATAACTCTTAGCCTTCTAGTTCTAATGATTGTTAGTGGAGCCAGTTTATCAAGGAGAGAATCAGGTCTATAGAGGAATAAGAAAGAGCTCAGTTCAAAAAATGGTGCGTTTGAGGTACCTGGGGACTATCCCAGTGAAGACATCTGTTAGACATGTGCAGGAGTGAGTATAAAGAGGGAGGCTTGTTGCTCCCGGAATGCCGAAGTGTGTGTTATTGTTTGAGTCCAAACCTTATAAAGATTTGCTTGTTTAGGTTCAGACTACTACTAACCTTAGATTATGTTGAGAAAAACAACATAAATTCCCCAAAGAAGTTTGATAATACATTATCAGGATCCTAAAGCTATTCATACTTTATGATCTCATCATTCCACAATTTACCCTATAGAAATAAAAATGCAAACAAAGATTTATGTGTAAAAGTGTTTAGAAGCAATTTAGGTGTAATGGTGAAAAACTGCATACAATGCATAGAAAATAAACTGCAAAGTATATATCAATGTTAACTGTAATAATTTAGATGATAGCATTATTGGTGATTTATTTTCTCCTTTTGGCATGCCTGTGATTTACACATTTTCTAAAATGAGAATGTGTTCCTTGCTAATGAGGAAAAATGAAGGTGGAAATAGTATATAAAATGGAAATGCCTAACAATAGGTAAATAGTAAATTCTGTTAGATCCATAGGACAAGATGTGATAGAGCTATTTAAATTACTTGGTTTATGCAAAGTTTTTAATGAGGTGGGTAAATGTTTAGAAAATGTTAGCAATCAGCCTTTAGTTGACTATGACAATGTGAGCATATCTATCTATAGACAGATTGGCATAAAAAGTCAGAGTTAGTGGGATTGTGGCTGCTTGTTTTTTGCCTTCTCTATTTTCCAAGTTTTTCACAATGACTTGTATTATATTTATTTCCTTCATATTTTTAGTTTTGTTTTATATAGTTTTTTGCTCCTTTTATTACTTTCCTTGAAAAAGTCTGTTCTATTTATTTTCTACCACTTTAGAAACTATACATATACTATACTAACTAAACGATACTAACATACACACATATTTAACTATAACTTTTCTAACAAAGCCTCAATTTTTTATCTTTGCCCCTCTACTGAACATGACAAAGACCTTCACATTTTCTGAGAATCCGCTAAATATAATGTACCTAATTTTTTTTTAATTGGGCAGCCTCCGAACCAGAGTAGGTTCAGAGAGGCTCCCCCAAATCTTGTTTAACATTTTTTCACTTGTTTTAACACAAATTTGTTTAAAATGTCTTATAGCAAATAGTTTAGTTTCCAACATGTTTTACAGCTTTCGTGTTTGTATTTGTTTCCTAGGGCTGCCGTAACAATGTACTACAGACTGGATGGCTTAAAAACAAGCATCAGTTATTTATAAAATCAGGCGCAGTGGCTCATGCCCGTAATCCCAGCACTTTGGGAGGCTGAGGTGGGCAGATCACCTGAGGTCAGGAGTTCGAGACCAGCCTGGCCAACATGGTGAAATCCCATCTCTAATAAAAATACAAAATTAGCTGGGCATGGTGGCGCATGCCTGTAATCCCACCTACTTAGGAGGCTGAGGCAGGAGAATCACTTGAACGTGGGAGGCGGAGGTTGCAGTGAGCCAAGATTGCGCCATTGCACTCCAGCCTGGGCAACAAGAGTGAAACTCCATCTCAAAAATATAAATAAATAAAAATAAAAAAGTAAAATAAGGCCAGGCGTGGTGGCTCATCCCTGTAATCCCAGCACTTTGGGAGGCTGAGGTGGGTGGATCACTTGAGGTCAGGAGTTGGAGACCAGCCTGGCCAACATACTGAAACCCCGTCCCTGCTAAAAATACAAAAATTAGCTGGGTGTGGTAGTGCGCACCTGTAATCCCAGCTACTCGGAAGGCTGAGGCAGGAGAATTGCTTGAATCCGGGAGGCAGAAGTTGCCGTGAGCTAAGATTGCGCCATTGTACTCCATCCACCCTGGGCGACAGAGGGAAACTCCATCTCAAAAAAACAAAGTAAGTCTGACCTACTCGGTCGAGTTTGAATAATACCATTTTTTTTTAACATCCAAGAGAAAAAGTAAGTTGTTTCCCATATTAAAATCTAGCTGAGAGTGGCCAGGTGCGGTGGTTCACACCTGTAATCCCAGCACTTTGGGAGGCCGAGGCGGGCGGATCACAAGGTCAGGAGTTTGAGACAAGCCTGGCCAACATAGTGAAACCCTGTCTCTATTAAAAATACAAAAAATTACGCCACTGCACTCCAGCCCGGGTGACAGTGCGAGACTCCGACTCAAAAAAAAAAAAAAAAACTAGCTGAGAGTATTGTATATCAATAACTCTACTACATATCATTTAACCAAAAAACAGTATGTCAGGGAGTACGACAAAAGGAACATTCAGTTTAAAAAAAAAAAAAAAAATTTCAGTCTTCATCTCTTTAAAGTAGAAATAGCAGCTTTTTGTGATCCAGACTCCTATTCTAGAAGCATTAGGAAAATGTCAAGTATAAGAAGAAAATATAGCCTAAAAAGAAGTTGAGCTCAAGCAGAAAATAAAAAAGATGCAGCAGCCTGATTTCAAAAAGGAAACAACTTTTTAACCTGGGGCGAAGAAAAAAATACTGATATATAATGGACAACAGCAGGGACTAGCATAATTTACCTAATGACTATAAATCAGAGGGTAGCAGTTTAAGATTTCTTAGTTGAAAAGCAACAGCTAACACACTGATACAGAAAAATAAATAAAAACAATTACTTCTAAATATAAGCCTTTTAAGGACAACTTTACCCTGCTACAAAAGCACCATATCTGACACTAATCTCAGTATGAGGCTTTCGAAAATAAAATGGTGCTACAATTTGCCCTTTCCATACCCATGGGCAAGAACTCCGTTATTCTCGCTGTTTCAGGGCTCACTCAGTCGTATTCCACAGATATCATTAGATCATGTAATTTACTTTAAAAAGATTGAAGACACAAGCTGAAACCCGGGTAGGAAAAAGCAACAGACTTGGTTCGTAATATTTGCTTGTCAAAAACTATCAAATTCCCCTTGAAAAGATAAATTCTTATTACCACTAAAGATCTTCAAAATAATATGTTTCAAGATCCAAAAACAACTCCAAAAATGCAGTCACAATATTTTGTGAAATCAATACAATTATCTATTTTCCTGAGCCAAAGATAATTTCTTTAGATATGCATCTAGACCATAGAATTTTGTATACAGACACACACTATTTAAATGAATACATCTATTTATAGTCACCACTTTTATATAATGCAGAAGTACTTGAAGATCTTTGCATGACAAAGGTAGTAATTCCAAACTGGGAAACAAATGGGAACCAAATGAAGGTAGTAACACATCTGAATTTCTAAAGCACAGATTCTAAGTTGCTACGCCCTCTGTTGTAGTGAATACGAAATCAGAAGATTCCTTCACAGGAGGTTTGAATACACAGAGAAGTGATAAATGAAACGGCAGTATATAATGCCTGAAAATACAGGCATACCTCATTTTATTGTGCTTCACTTTATCACATTTCACAAATACTGCCTTTTGTACAAATTGAAGGGCTGTGGTAACCCTGCTTCTAAGCCAGTCTATAAGCACCATTTTTTCTTTTCTTTTTTTTTTTTTTTAGAGGGAGTCTCACTCTGTCGCCCAGGCTGGACTGCAGTGGCGCAATCTCGGCTCACTGCAAGCTCCGCCTCCCGGGTTCACGCCATTCTCCTGCCTCAGCCTCTCCGAGTAGCTGGGACTACAGGCGCCTGCCACCACGCCCGGCTAATTTTTTGTATTTTTAGTAGAGACGGGGTTTCACCGTGGTCTCGATCTCCTGACCTCGTGATCCGCCCGCCTCGGCCTCCCAAAGTGCTGGGATTACAAGCGTGAGCCACCGCGCCCGGCCACCATTTTTTCTTAAAGCATATGCTCACTTTTGTCTCTGTCACATCTTAGTAATCCTCACAATATTTCATACTTTTTCATTACTATTATATCTGTTATGGTGATCTGTGATCTTTGATGTTACTATTGTAATTATTTTGGGGCACCAGGAAACATGGTCGTATAGGATGGGGAACTTAATTAACACTGTATGTGTTAGGCTGGGCGTGGTGGCTCACGCCTGTAATCCCAGCACTTTGGGAGGCTGAGGCAGGCGGATCACCAGGTCAGGAGACCGAGACCATCCTGGCTAACATGGTGAAAACCTGTTAAAAAAACCTAAAAAAAAAAAAAAAATACAAAAATTAGCTGGGCGTTATAGCAGGCATCTGTAGTCCCAGCTACTCCGGAGGCTGAGGCAGGAGAATGGCGTGAACCCAGGAGGCGAAGCTTGCAGTGAGCCAAGATTGCGCCAGCCTGGGCGACAGAGCGAGACTCTGTCTAAAAAAAAAAAAAACACTGTATGTGTTCTGACTGCTCTGCCAACCTTTCCCTTCCCATCTCCCTCTCCTGGGGCCTGCCTATTCCCTGAGGACAACAATATTGAAATTAGGCCAACTAATAAGACTACAATGGTCCCTAAGTGTTAAAATGAAAGGAAGAGTGGCATATCTCTTACTTTAAATCAAAATCTAGAAATAATTAAGCTTAGTGAAGAAGGCATGTCAAAAGCTGAGGTAGACTGAAAGCTAGACCTCTTGTACCAGTTAACCAGGTAGTGAATGCAAAAGAGAAATTCTTGAAGGAAGTTAAATGTGCTACTCCAGTGAACACATGAGTGATTAGAAAGTGAAATAGCCTTATTGCTGATGTGGAGACATGATAAGTGTTAGTGGTCTGGATATCAAACAGGTCACAACATTCCCTTAATCCAAAGCCTAAGCCAGAGCAAGGTCTAACTCTCTTCAATTCTGTAAAGTCTGAGAGAAATGAGAGAACTGCAGGAAAAAAGTTGAAAGCTAGCAGAGGTCGGTGTATGAGGTTTAATGATAGAGGCCATCTCTATAACATAAAAGTGCAAGGTGAAGCAACAAGAGCTGATGTAGAAGTTGGAGCAAGTTATCCAGAAGATCTAGCTAAGATCACTGATGAAGGTGGCTACACCAAACAACACATTTTCAGATTCCAATACTGCCTTGTATTGGAAGATGATGCCATCTAGGACCTTCATAGCTAGAGAGGAAAAGTCAATGCCTGGTGTCAGGCCTCTGAGCCCAAGCTAAGCCATCATATCCCATGTGACCTGCACATATACAGCCAGATAGCCTGAAGCAACTGAAGAACCACAAAAGATGACATTCCGCCAGTGTGATCTGTTCTTGCCCCACCCAAACTGATCAATTGACCTTATGACAATACACCCTCCCACCCTTGCAATAATGCACTTTGTGATATTCCCCTGCCCTTAAGAAGGTACTTTGTAATATTCTCCCTGCCCTTGAGAATGTACTTTGTGAGATCCACCCCCTGCCCACAAATTGCTCCTAACTCTGCCGCCTATCCCAAACCTATAAGAACTAACGATAATCTCACCACCCTTTTCTGACTCTCTTTTCGGACTCAGCCCGCCTGCACCCAGGTGAAATAAACAGCCTTGTTACTCACACAAAGTCTGTTTGGTGGACTCTCTTCACACAGACGCGCGTGACACCTGACTTCAAGGCTTCAAAGCTTCAAAGGACAGGCTAATAACGCTGTGTTGGGGCTGATAGAGGCTAACAATGCAACTGGTGACTTTAAGGTGAAGCCAATGCTCATTAACCATTCTGAAAATCCTAAGGCCCTTAAAGAATTACACTAAAGCTACTCTACCTGTGTTCTATAAATGCAACCACAAAGCCTAGATGACAGCATATCTGTTTATAGCATGGTTTACTGAATACTTTTTTCTTTTTTTGAGATGGAGTTTCACTCTTGTTGCCCAGGCTGTAGTGCAACGGCATAATCTCGGCTCCCTGCAACCTCTACCTCCCAGGTTCAAGCGATTCTCCTGCCTCAGCCTCCTCAGTAGCTAGATTACAGGCACCCGCCATCATGCCTGGCTAATTTTTGTATTTTTAATACAGATGGGATTTTACCATGTTGGCCAGGCTAGTCTCAGACTCCTGACCTGGTGATCCACCCATCTTGGCCTCCCAAAGTGCTGGGATTATAGGTGTGAGACACTGCGCCAGGCCAGTTTACTGCGTTTTAAGCCCACTGTTGAGACCTACTGCTCGGGTTGGGGGGGTGGGGGGAGGATTCCTTTCAAAATATTACTGCTCACTGACAATGTATCTATTCATCCAAGAGCTCTGATGGAAATGTAAAAGGAGATTAATGTTTTCATGCCTGGTAACACAACATCCATTTTGAAGTCCATGGATCAAGGAGTAATTTACACTTTCAAGTCTTCTTTAAGAAATGTATTTTGTAAGGCTATAACTGCCATAGATAGTTGTTCCTCTAATGAATCTTGGCAAAGTACATTGAGACCTTTCAGGAAAGGGTTCACCATTCTAGATACCATTCAATATATTCATGATTCATGGGAGGAGCTCAAAATATCAACATTAACAAGAGTTTCGAAGAAGTTATTTCCAACCCTCGTGGATGACTTTGAGGGGGTCGAGACTTCAGTGTAAGAAGTAACTGCAGAAGTGGTAAAAATAGCAAGAGAACTAGAATAAAAGTAGAACCTAAAGATGGGACTGAATTGCTGCAATCTCATAATAAAACTTTCACAGATGAGGGGCTGCTTCATATGGCTGAGCAAAGAAAGTGGTTTCTTGAGATGGAATCTACTCTTGGTGAAGATGCTGCGAATTTCACTGAAATGATAACAAAGAATTTAGAATAAATTTAGTTAATAAAGCAGTGGCAGAGTTTAGAGGGACTGACTCCAATTTTGAAAGAAGTTCTTCTACGGGTAAAATGTTATCAAATAATATCACATGCTACAGAGAATCTATCATAAAAGGAATAGTTGATTGATGCAGCAAACTTCATGGTTCTGTTATTTTAAGGAATTGCCACAGCCACTCCAACCTTCAGCAACCGCCATCCTGATCAGTCATCAGCCATCAACATTGAGGCAACACCCTCTACCTCTAGCAGCAAAAAGATGACTTGATGAAGGCTGAGATGATTGCTAGCATTTTTAGCAATAAAGTATCTTAATGTGTGGTTTTTTAGATATAATGCTATTGCACACTTTAATAGACTACAGTTCAGTAAATGTAACTTTTTGAGACAAGGTTTCACTCTGTTGCCCAGGCTGGAGTGCACTGGCATGATCTCAGTTCACTGCTGCCTTGACCTCCCGGGTTCAAGTGATCCTCCTACCTCAGCCTCCCTAGTAATTGGGACTACAGGCATGTGCCACCACGCCCAGCTAATTTTTGTATTTTTTTGTAGACATGGGGTTTCACCATGTTGCCCACGTTTGTCTCAAACTCCTGGGCTAAAGTGATCCTCTTGGCTTGGCTTGGCCTCCCAAAGTGCTGGGATTACAGGCATGAGCCACCAGGCCCTGGACTGTAAACATACCTTCAATATGCACTAGGAAACCAAAAAAAAAAAAAAATGTTGTGACTCATTTTATTGTAATATTTGCTTTACTGTAGTGGTCTGGAATCAAACCTGCAATATCTCTGAGGTATGCCTATATACAGTCATTTTAAACATTTTAAAAATTTACTTAATTATATTTTATTTCAATGGGTTTTGGGAACAGGTCATATTTGGTTACATGAATTAGTTCTTTAGTGGTGATTTCTGAAATTTTGGTGCACTCATTACCCAAGTAGCACTGTACCCAGTGTGTAGTATATTCCCTCACCCCCCTCCCACCCTTTTCCCGAGTCCCCAAAGTACATTGTATCATTCTTATGCCTTTGTGTACTCATAGCTTAGCTCCCACTTACGAATGAGAACATACAATGTTTGGTTTTTCATTCCTGAGTTACTTCACTTAAGAGTATTAGTCTACAATTCCATCCAGGTTGTTGCAAATGCCAATACTTCATTCCTTTTTATGGCTGAGTAATATTCCATTGTGTGTGTGTGTGTGTGTGTGTGTACACTACATTTTCTTTATTCACTTGTTGATTGATGGGCATTTGGGCTGGTTCCATATTTTTGCAATTGCAAATTGTGCTGCAATAAACACGGGTGTGCAAGTATCTTTTTTGTATAATGACTTCTTTTCCTCTGGGTAGATACCTATATAAAGTCATTTAGTCCTCAATTAATTCAGCTAATTTTACTGAACACCTAGTATGTACTGAGTGACTAGCCTCTTTCAAACTTCAGCCACAAAACCAGCCATCTTTCCCCGCTCCCTTATGGTTACACTAGAAGTCTTTCTGTGTCCCCATAAGGCTGACACATTTCCCCACATCTTGGGATCATATCTCCTTCCGAGTGGCCTTACTTTACTGAGTATCCTTCTCAACTGCATCTTCCTCATCAGCAGGTAAGCCTGCTCAAGCTTCTCCTGCCTTCTGACTGCCCTTTCTCTATGCCTGCTTCCTTTTCCTTCCATAGCTAAATGACTTGAACAAGTTGGTGACATTTATTATCTCTATTTCCTCATCCTTCACACATTCCTTACCCATTGCAATCTGGCTTCTGCCCCATCTTTTCACTAAAATTACTCTCAGAAGGCCACTGGACTACTGGTCTCTAGATCAAATGAAAGCTTTTCATTGCTGACCTTGCAGAAGCAATCGCCACTTTTGATCACTCTCTCTTCCTTGAAACATTTTTGTTGTTGTCTTTTGAGATAGAGTCTCACTCCATCTCCCAGGCTGGAGTGCAGTGGCACGATCTTGGCTCACTGCAACCTCCGCCTCCCAGGTTCAAGCGATTCTCCTGCCTCAGCCTCCCAAGTAGCTGGGATTACAGGTGGGCACCACCATATCAGGCTAATTTTTGTATTTTTAGTAAAGACGGAGTTTTGCCACGTTGGCCAGGTTGGTCTCGAACTCCTGACCTCAGGTGATCTGCCTGCCTCGGCCTCCTAAAGTGCTGGGATTACGGGTGTGAGCCACTGTGCCCGGCCAAACATTCTCTTTCTTAATTTTCATGACATCACATTCCCTTGGATTTCCGATTATATTTTCTCAGTTTACTTTAGAGATTCCTCTTCTTGTCATCCTTTAAATGTTGGTGTTTTCCAGAGTTCTAACAGAGGCTACCCTCTCTTATCTCACTCTAAGCAGTATCCTTGGGCAATCTCATCTAGTCATGTTGCTTCAACTACATTACTTTGCTGATGGCTTGAAGCTGTATCTCCAGTCCAGAACCTCTCCTTGTGCATCTAATTTGTATATATGTGACTAAAACCTTTTAGGGTATCTACCCAGTTAATACAATCTCCTATGTTTTAGAAATTGCCTCTACTTCCACCTAGAGTATAGCAGTGATGGGCCTCCCAAAACCATGTCTGTACTATGTGACCCTTAATCCCCTCATTGTAACTGACCAGACACCTGCTCTAAGCTGGGTCAGTTAGATTCTCAGTCCCGGAATTAGATTGAGACTAAGTCTATGTTCAAAATGAAACTTTTGTACACTACTGTTGGGAGTGTCAACCACACTTTGGAAAACTGGCAGTGTCTCTAAATACACATATACCTAATGACCCAGAAATTCTACTCCTAAGTGTAAACCAAAATAATTAATTGCATATGTTCTTAAAAGGCAAACATAAAGTTTAGAGCCGCATTTTACATAATAAGCAAAAACTGGAAACCACACAAATCTTCATCATCAGTACAAACGATATGGCTTGGATGAGTGGAGAAACACCAGGGCTTTTGTTTTACCTTGAATTAGATGAGAAGACACAGACACACGTGGAGTGGTTTTAAGGAGCAGAGAGTTTAATAGGCAAGAAGGAAGGGAGAAGAAGGAAGATGCTCCCTTGTACAGAGACAGTGGGAGGGAGGCTCCAAAGCCGAAAGAGGAGACCCCAAGTGGGGCAGAAACTAGCCAGGTATATATAGAGGCTGAAGGAGGCGGTGTCTGATTTGCATAGGGCACAGGGGATTGGTTTGACCAGGCATGTCATTTACATAGCCTGCAAAAAAGTTGGCCCTCCCACCCTAGCCTTTTAATATGCAAGTGAAGGGCACCATGATGTTTTACACATGTGGATATGTGGGGGCGGCCATGTTGCCAGAACATGTGGGGCAAGGGCAAGAAGGCCGCAGGACCTGCCATGTTCGGGTGGACCCAGTTTCTAATGGCTGGCATTTGCATATTAAAGGTTGCTGGCCTGGCTCTAAGTGTTGGGTATATACCCAAAGGATTATAAATCATTCAACTATAAAGACACATGCACATGTATGTTTATTGCAGAATTGTTCACAATAGCAAAGACTTGGAACCAACCCACATGTCCATCAATGACAGACTGGATAAGGAAAATGTGGCTCATATATACCATGAAATACTATACAGCAATAAAAAAAGGATGAGTTCATGTCCTTTGCAGGGACATGGATGAAGCTGGAAGCCATCATTCTCAGCAAACTAACACAGGAACAGAAAACCAAACACTACATGTTCTAACTCATAAGTAGGAGTTGAACAATGAGAGCACATGGACACAGGGAGGGGAACATCACACACTGGGGCCTATCAGGGGGTTGGGGGCTAGGGGAGAGAGCATTAGGAGAAATACCTAACGTAGATGACGGGTTGATGGGTGCAGCAAACCACCATGGCATGTGTATACCTATGTAACAAACCTGCATGTTCTGCACATGTATCCCAGTATAATAATAATAATTTAAAAAGAGCTGCTTTAAAAATGAAAATGTCCTAAGGACCCCTTTTCCTTTCTATCTGCCTAAAGTAATTTAATAACTTCTACCACACAATGAATAAATAATGGCATCTTCATCAGATGGAATACAGTAACAATGCAACAACATGGTTGAATCTCACAAACATAGAGTTAAGCAAAAAAGACAGACACAAAAGAGTATATGTTACAAGATTCCATTCATATAAATTTGAAAAAGAGGCAACAGTAATCTACAGTGTTGGAAGTAACAATGGTGGTAATACTGCAGGGCTTGGGTAGTGACTAAAACGGAGCATGGAGACACTTTTTTTTTTTTTTTGAGACAGAGTTTTGCTCTTGTTGCCCAGGCTGGATGGAGTGCAGTGGCACGATCTCAGCTCATCGCAACCTCTGCCTCCCAGGTTCAAGTGATTCTCCTGCCTCAGCCTTCCTGAGTAGCTGGGATTACAGGCATGCGCCACCACGCCCAGCTAATTTTGTATTTTTAGTAGAGATGGGGTTTCTCCACGTTTGTCAGGCTGGTCTCGAACTCCCAACCTCAGATGATCCACCCACCTCGGCCTCCTCAAGTGCTGGGATTACAGGCGTGAGCCACTGTGCCTGGCCTGCATGGAGACACTTCTAAGGTGCTGACAGAGTTCTGTTTTGTGTCTGGATTCTAACTGCATGGCATGATCACTCATTAAACTTATGGACTATACATTTTCTATATGAATGTTATTCTTCAAGATTCTCAGCTAAATCTGGACTGGACCTCTGAAATGAGATTTAAATTCTCCTTGGTGAGATTTCTTTATAGTAATAGAGTTAGGACAGAAATAATACAATGAAAGTACAGTGTGATAATAAAAAGAATAAATAAAGTGTAATAGAGCCCCAGAGAAAGAAATAATTTAGAAAGAAAAGCTGTACATGGGCGGGATGGTGGTGGTGGGGGTGGTGTCTATTAGATAAGAACATATACCAATTTTTTTCCTAATCTAAGCCAATTATTGTCAAGCATGGTCTCAAAGGAAGAGAATCTACATGGCGGTCTAGCCAGATGGTGCTAACAAAGTTGTCTTCCTTGCTTTGATGCCTGGGTGTCTGAGATGATAGAAGGCTGAGAGCCACATGGGGTAGCACAGTTGGCAACGCTATTCAAGCCGTGCAAATCAACACATAAAATGCTTTACATTTATTCTACTTCAGGCATATTTAGTGATGTACTTATAGTTTCATTCAAAAATTAATTAAAGGCTGAGTGCAGTGGCTCATGCCTGTAATCCCAGCACTTTGGGAGGCCAAGGCATGCAGATCATGAGGTCAGGAGATCGAGACCATCCTGGCTAACACTGTGAAACCCCGTCTCTACTAAAAATACAAAAAAATTAGCTAGGCGTGGTGGTACGTGCCTGTAGTCCCAGCTACTCGGGAGGTTGAGGCAGGACAACGGCGTGAACCCAGGAGGTGGAGCTTACAGTGAGCCGAGATCGCGCCACTGCACTCCAGCCTGGGCGACAGAGCGAGAATTTGTCTCAAAAAAAGAAAAAAAAAAATTCATTATAAAATACTACATTCTATCCAAATACACGCAAAACAAAAGACTTCATCTAAAAACTGGAATGGTTTAAATTTTATTTTTTCAATAGGTATTTCTTCACTTCTGTCGCTTCTAATGTTATAAATTTATAGTCACATATTTCATTTTGGGTCCCTTCCTATAATACAATGTTTGTATTTCTATCATATGTCACCACCTTACATCTCTACTTTCTAACCTCACACCTTTTTACCTATATTGTAGTTTCATAATCATTATTTTGGCATATCAGCCTCAGGGCTTGACATTCACTTGGCCATTCCACCCTGACACCTATCAAGATAGTGCTGATATAAAAATTGGCAATGACAGGGCAGGCGCAGTGGCTCATGCCTGTAATCCCAGCACTTTGGGAGGCTGAGGCAGGAGGATCACTGGAGGTCAGGAGTTCGAGATCAGCCTGGCCAACATGGCAAAACCCTGTCTCTACTAAAAATACAAAAATAAGCCAGGCATGGTGGTGTGCATCTGTAGTCCCAGCTACTCGGGAGGCTGAGGCAAGAGAATCACTTGAACCGGGAGGTGGAGGTTGCAGTGAATCAAGATCGTGCCATTGCACTCCAGCCTGGGCGACAGAGTGAGACTCCACCTCAAAAAAAAAAAAAAAAAAAAAGCAATGACAGAAGATATAAAAGGGATAAAAAATTTAAAAACTAAAAAGTCATCACCATTTTAACCAGCACCAACAACCTCATTCGAGACATTGAGCTGGTACCGCCTAGGTAATCTGCTCCCAAATTCCTGCCCCACATAAACTATGAGAGCTAATAAATTATTACTGCTGTCTTAAACCACTAAATTTTAGAGAGATTTGTTATGCAACAATAAATGATAAGTCTAAAATTCAGACTTCTCACTATTTTAGATTAGATTTCTCTAGTTGAAAGAAGTAAGATTTTACTTTATGCATACTCTGAACCAGGGTTCAGCAAACCATGGCCCATGAGCTAAGATTTTTTTTAATCTTTTCAAAACATTGTTTAAAAAAAAGAAGAATATGAAACAGATACATATGTGGTCAGAAAACCTAAAGTATTTACTATCTGGCCCTTCACAGAGAAAGTACACTGACCTCTGCTGTAAATAAATTTCAATAATGGAGGGATGTATTATTTCAATTTTGTTCTTAGGATCTTAGTGCTCTTTAATAACATTTATCTAGGCTGAGATTCGGACCTCTTCAAAGAGGGTGTGGTTATTGGCTACATGAGAAATACACAAGCACCAGCGCCAACGAGCCAGAGCTGGGCTGTGAAAGGGGCCTGCTGTTTGTCAGTGGTGTAAACAGGACCAAGCTATTCTCTTGACCAGCCCTCTTGATGGGAGGAAACCAGCCTGAAGACTGGGCTGGAGCTACCTGAGAAACAGTCTGCAGGTGGGGAGAGAAAGGTCTGACAGTGCTGCTTAAGTTGATCTGTGACGACCCCTGGGCTGAATAAAGGAAGGTGAACCAGAACTGGAAGGACAGTACCGATCTACTGTTGCCACCATGCATTGTCTCCCCAGGTCCTGCGCTGACAGAGCCTAAAGCTGCACAGCTGGCAAAGGAGAAATGTTGACAGAGTCCAACTCCAATATCATAAAGCAGGGCAAAGAACCATAGATTTGGAACTGACCAATAATAAATAACTGAAACTATACTTCCTTTTTCCTTACTGCACTTTGCACTGCACTTTTTAAAGGAAAATCCTGCAAATATGTATTGTGTCCAAAGCATATGATATTTAATATTTACCACTATATTTAGTACACATGCCACAGGCACTCGATTTCACTCTATTATTTATTTTCTGAATAAAAAAGAGCTATGTGAAGGAGTTTCACATTCCTATCTAGTTATCTGATGTTGGGGGATAAAAAAAAAAAAAAAGAGGTGTGATAGTTGAAAAGAAAAACAGATTCCTAGAGTCACAAAGCATGAGAGATGAGTAAAGCTCATCAACTAGAAATGTGTTGACATCAGAAGTCACAAATCAAGTGCCTGTGTGTAGTGTGGTGTTAAACATCACAACAAACAGAACTGTACAGATTGGGTGCGTACTCAGTTTCCAATTGAGCAGAAATTATTTATATAATAACTTGCTTCCTCTGAAAGATTATCCTCTATGGCAAATTATACTAGCTTGATCCCATCTGAGTTGCCACTGACTTCTGTCCAGAAATTGAGTATCTAGGCAGAAAAGGTGAAAAAGAGAATAAACTATCGTATAAAGAATCAAAACGAATTCTGTATGTTGTCAGGTCTGCGAAATGGTGAAGCTCAGGGACTCTTCAAATAATGAGTCAGCTTGTATAACAGGAAGTCCAGGAATGGCAGTACATTTAATGCAAGAATAAAAAAAAAATTTGCAGGCCAGGCGCGGTGGCTCACGCCTGTAATCCCAGCACTTTCGGAGGCTGAGGCGGGTGGATCACCTGATGTCAGGAGTTCAAGACCAGCCTGACCAACATGGAGAAACTCCGTCTCTAATAAAATACAAAATTAGCTGGGCGTGGTGGTGCATGCCTGTAATCCCAGCTACTCGGGAGGCTGAGGCAGGAGAATTGCTTGAACCCAGGAGACAGAGGTTGCGGTGAACCAAGATCATGCCATTGCACTCCAGCCTGGGCAATAAGAACAAAAACTCCATCTCAAAAAAAAAAACAAACAAACAAACAAACAAAAAACAGAATTTTACAGCCGAAATCATTTATGTATCATCTGACTTATATTATCTGACTGAAAAGAAAACTCCCAAGAAAAAAAAATTTAGATAATGAAGAAAAAATATTTTTTAGAGATGGGGTCTCACTTTGTCACCCAGGCTAGAATGTAGAGGTATGATCATAGCTCACTACAGCCTCCAACTCCTGGGCTCAAGTGATATTCTCACCTCAGCCTCCTGAGTAGCTGGGACTACAGGCTTGCACCACGAAATCTGGCTGTTTTTTGTTTTTTATTTTTTCAGAGACGAGGTATTGCTATGTTGACCATGCTGGTCTTGAATTCCTGCCTCAAGTGATGCTCCCACTTCAGCCTCCCAAGTAGCTGGGATTATAGGCACAAGCCACCGCACCCAACAAGAATTCTTTTTTAATCTGATAAAAAGAAAAAAAGTAGCTATGTTTCCTGTGATACTGTGAAATATATATTTGGTCTACATCCCTGTTTCCTGGCAGGAGCTCTTAAAATCCTTGGAATCTTCAAAGTGATAAGTGTCTTTTATATGCTAATGTGTTGACTGATAGCTGCCAGCTCCTAGGTAGCTTCAGGACTGGAGCTACTCACTAGAAGGACCAAGGCAGGATTAGAGGGTTGGGACTTTCAGCTCCACTGCCCAATCTCCAGGAAGTGGGAGAGAAGCTGAAGGTTAAGTTGATCACCAATGGCCAAACATTTAATGAATCATTCCTACATAATAAAGCTTCCCTAAAAATCCAAAAGGACTGTGTTTGGAGAGCTTCCAGGTAGTTGAACACATTGAACACACAGATGCTCCAGGGGGGTGGCATCCCCAGAGGGTGGACAGAAGTGCCACACCCTTCCCACATGTTTTGCCCTATGCATCTCTCCATCTGTATCCTTTGTAATATCCTATATAATAAACCAGTAGATGTGTTTCCTTGAGTTTTCTGTGAGCCACTCTAATAAATTGATAGAACCTGAGGAGAGGACAGTGGGGACCCTGATTTATAGTCAGTCAGCAGCATAGGTAAAACTAGTGTCTTTAGATTAGCATGGGAAGCTATCTCCAGGTATACAGTGTCGGAATCAAATTGAATTAGAGGATACCCAGCTGGTATCCATTGCAGACTTAACTGATTGATGGCTGGTGGCTAGAAATCTCCATGCAATTCCTGGTGACTAGAGGTCACAGAAGTCTTCTGTGTTGATTGTTGTTAAGACAATAGAAAAAACACTGGTTTTTATTCCTATATTTTCAGGTTCCTCAAATCAAATTTCTAGTAAACAGTCTAGGCTGGACAAAAGCTCTAACTTAAGCTCTTAAGGCTGAGGGAGGAGAATTGCTTGAACCCAGAAGGCAGAGGTTGCAGTGAGCCAAGATTGCTGCACTGCACTCCAGCCTGGGTGATAGAGCAAGACTCCATCTCAAGAAAATAAAAATAAAAAATAAGAAAAAAATAAAAGAAAAGGTCTAAGGAGGACTGACTCAATTTTAATTTAGTGAGATGAAGAAAATATAATCTAAATTTCTCTAAGACCCTACCTAACAGGTCCCACAAATAATTCTTTAGCACCAAGTCCTAAACTGCTGCTCCAAACGTTTCACTCTTTGGTGGCTTCTACACCTTTGGCCGTGGTTTCCTTTGCCTTGAATGCCCTTCCTCCTAGACTCCAGTCTATAATTCTAACCATAAAGACAAACAAGCAAGGTGCAGGCTTCATAGGCAGACTGCCTGTATCGAAGTCCTGGCTCTATCTGCAGGGCCTGCGCCCACGTCCTTAACCTTTTGGAACCTCACTTTGCCCTCTCTCAAGAAAATCTCAATTTCGCAGAAGGGTAGAAATTATTTTCTCTCTATACTCAGCCCTTAACCTACTTTTCCCTAGTTCAGTAAGTGGTATCACCATACACCCAGCTGCTCAAGCCAAAAACCAGGCTTTCTCTTTCAAACATACAATCCCTCAGCTGGTGCTATCAAGTCTGCTTTCAAAATAAACTCCAAATCAAACTTGTTCTTATTTCCACTGTTTCCACCCTTATCCAAGCCATCACCATCTCTCCCTGACTACTTTGCCTCCTAACTGTTTTCCTGGCTTCTACTCTTGCCCTCTGCAATCATTCCCCATGTAACAGCTAATGTGATCTTCTAAAAGCATAAATCAGATTGTTACTCCCTTGTTAAGAACTCAATATCCCACCATTATCACTTAGAATTAAATCTCTGCCTTGTCTGGCCTCTGCCTACCTCCTTTATTTCATCTTCTCTTTCCTTCGCTCTTTCCTCTCCAGGCGCACTGGCCTTCTAATGTATTCCTTACATACATTCTTAAATACAATTTCATTGCTACTTGTGGACTTTGCACTTGGCCATTTCTTCTGTCTGGGATGCCCTTCTATCAAATCTCTGTACCACAGACTCCTTATCATTCAGAACTCACTCAGATGTTGCCTCCTCAAGAGGGCCTCTCCCGACCATCCTACCCAATGTTGCTCCTGCCCCAGGACTCTTTGTCCTATACCCCTCCTGTTCTAACATCTTCCTAATTCTTATTTCAATCTGAAAACAAATGACTTATTTATATGTTATATGTTCCCTTTTTTATTGGCTTCTCCCTACTAAAACTTCGAGAGAGCAAGGATCCTTTTTTTTTTTTTCTTCTGAGACAGAGTCTTACTCTGTCACCCAGACTGGAGTGCAGTGGCCTGATCTCAGCTCACTGCAACCTCCGCCTCCCGGGTTCAATTGATTCTCCTGCCTCAGTTTCCCGAGTAACTGGGATTACAGGTGTGCACCACCACACCTGGCTAATTTTTGTATTTTTAGTAGAGACAGGGTTTCACCATGTTGGCCAGGCTGGTCTCGAACTCCTGACCTCAGGTGATCCACCTACCTTGGTCTCCCAAAGTGCTGGGATTACAGGTGTGAGCCACCCTGCCCAGTCTAGAGAGTAAGGATCTTGCCTCTGTGTTCTCAACTTTATCTGCTGCACCAAGGGCCACGCCTGACACATGGCAGGAACTCATGAAAATATCTGCTGAATGGAGGAATGACTGTATAAACAACTACAAGATAATGTGACAGTTGCTGTAATAGAGTTATGAAAAACTGCTATGGGAGCACAGCAAAAAGCTGTTCATTTCCTAAAATGCTTGACAGATTCCATTTGAGGAGGCAAAACCTAGACTCTTTCAATTCCCTGAAATCATGTATCATACCACCTTATCCTCAAGTAATTATTGAGATTAATTTAATTCTTCTTCAACAACAAAAAACTAAACTACTCCTTTTGTCATTCCTTCCAAAATGCTTCCAGATATATGCCAGCAAACACTGCTCATCTTCTGTCAGTCACAAAAAAAAGTGAAGAATTAGGATTTATTTGGGCATAAACGAAGTATATTGAAGAAATTTCTGAAAATATCAAAAAACTAAATTTAGAAATAGTGGTAAATAATAGAAGACTAGAACTGAAAACTAAATATCCCTAGCAAATGTTCATAATTCATCCATTAATTCAACATATGACATTAGCAATTTTAACATATTAATGCCTATGTTTTGTTCTTCTTTGCTCTATTTACCCCTTAATGTTGAACAAATATCACCAAATAAAATTTGTTTTGTCCTAAAAGAAAGAAAATCAGCCTGTTTTAATTATAATGTGACAAAATGCAGCTAATGCTCCTCAAGTTGTTCACTACAGTCTTCCAAGTACGAATGCTATCCAGGCTTTTTTTTTTTGAGTCAGAGTCTCACTCTGTCACTCAGGCTGGAGTGCAATGGCATGATCTCAGCTCACTGCAACCTCCGCCTCCTGGATTCAACAGATTCTCCTGCCTCAGCCTCCCGAATAGGTGGGATTATAGGCGCGTGCCACCATGCCCGGCTAATTTTTGTGTTTTAAGTAGAGACAGGGTTTTGCCATGTTGGCCAGGCCTGTCTCAAACTTCTGACCTAAGGTGATCTGCCTGCCTCGGCCTCCCAAAGTGCTGGGATTACAGGCATGAGCCACTGCGCCTGGCCCAGGATTTCTTTTTAATTAAAAAAAAAAAAAAAATCCTGATTCTCAATGGACTTTTCATGAGTCTGTGTATTGAGAATTATAACTACTTATCTATGTAGCGATAGAGATGATAGCACCTTTGTACTAGAGCCATGATTTCTGAATATTAAATTTTTGAATATTAAATCTACTAAATCTCTTCTATAAAGCCTTTTACACTCTTCTTTAAAGCAGCTTATTTATAATCACTGGAAAAGAAAATTTGTGATGAGAACTTTTTTTCTTGTAAATTTTCTCTGCCAGAAAAATCTTCCACATATCTCCTCTAAGAATTTCAGGAAGGAATTTGGGATTGGTGAGAACTGTAAAATTACTCCAGAAGGAAATTATGTAGGAGAGAATCAAGTGCTTAGTGTAAACAGTGCTAACAAGTCAGTTTTGTCACAGTCTTAGAACCTAAATTTCACTTGAGGAGTTACCTCAGAATGTAGGACACTGGCCAACAGAAACCCTAATCTAGGACACTCATTTGTAACTAAAACAATGATAGAAAAAGGCTAAAACTGAATCCTGTCTGAGCTTTAACACTGAGGACCAATGCATTCAGGAAAAATCATTAAGGGAAAGAGAACAACCTAAACAAAAATTTTTCTTTGCAGATAATTTAAGACAACCTAAAGAAATAATTTTCTGACTACTGTATACCCAATGGAAACTGCATTCCTCAGAACGATGAGATACTATACCTCACCCTGCATCCTCTCTTTCTCCCAAAACCATTTATTGACCGCTTATTATATTTGCTATATAATGCACTAGACTCTGGAAATCTACTAGTAAACAAGATACAGTCCCTACTCCATGAGATCAAAGAGTGATTGTAATTGTAATATGGATGCTCTTTAGCTTATGATGAGTTCATTCCAAGAACTCATTGTAAGTTGAAAATATCATAAGCTGAAAATGCACCTAACCTATTAAAATAAACTTCATAGGCTGGGTGCGGTGGCTCATTCCTGTAATCCCAGCACTCTGGGAGGCCGAGGCGGGCGGATCACGAGGTCAGGAGATTGAGACCATCCTGGCTAAAACAGTGAAACCCCGTCTCTACTAAAAATACAAAAAATAAGCGTGGTGGCGGGCGCCTGTAGTCCCAGATACCTGGGAGGCTGAGGCAGGAGAATGGCGTGAACCCAGGAGGTGGAGCCTGCAGTGAGCTGAGATTATGCCACTGCACTCCGGCCTGGGCTACAGAGCGAGACTCTGTCTCAAAAAATAAATAAATAAATAAATACAAAAAAATAAACTTCATAGCTTAGCCTAGCCTACCTCAACTGTGCTCAGCATGCTTACACTAGCCTACAGGGGTAACATCTTCTAACACAAAGCCCATTTTATAATAAAGTGTTGAATATATCTCATGTAATTTATTGAAGACTGTACTGAAGGTGAAAAACAGGATAGCTGTATGGATACTCACAATTAAGTAACATACACAGGTGAATGCATACTGGGCCTGAATAATGTTTGAAGCATTGAACTAAAATTAATTGCTGGATGATGGGGATGCTACTGCAACAGGGTCATCAATTTCTCTTCTGACGAGGCCTTAGAGTAGTTCGGAGAAGGCACTGGGGTGTCGATACTTGTTAATGGTTTAGCAGGCATAGTGTTCTTCAGGAAGACATCAAGTTATTTTTTTTAATTTTTAAAATGTAATTTTTTTTTTTTTTTTTTTTGAGACAGTCTTGCTCTTTCACCCAGGCTGGAGTGCAGTGGTGCAATCTCGGCTCACTGCAACCTCCACTTCCCGGGTTCAAGTGATTCTCCTGCCTCAGCCTCTTGAGTAACTGGGACAACAGGCATGCTCCACCACACCTGGTTAATTTTTGTATTTTTAGCAGAGGTGGGGGTTCACCATGTTGGCCAGGCTGGTCTTGAACTCCTGACCTCAAATGATCCACCCACCTTGGCCTCCCAAAGTGCTGGGATTACAGGCCACCGGCCTGGCCGACATCAGGTTTGGACTATACAGTTTGTTCTCCTTTTCATTATATACTTCTCTATAGCAAGCAAGAGCATCCTGTACTGCTTGTCAGCTCCTGTGAATAATGACATCCCTTTCTTCTAACTTCTGAATGACACTGCTGATAGTGGCAAATATCTCTGACAGTTTCTTTTTTATTTTATTTTTTTAATTTTAATTTTATTTATTTTTTTTTTTGAGACGGATTCTCGCTCTGTCGCCTAGGCTGGAGTGCAGTGGTGCAATCTCGGCTCACTGCAGGCTCCCCCTCCTGGGGGTTCACGCCATTCTCCTGCCTCAGCCTCCCAAGTAGCTGGGACTACAGGCACCCGCCACCTCGCCCGGCTAATTTTTTGTATTTTTAGTAGAGACGGGGTTTCACCGTGTTAGCCAGGATGGTCTCGATCTCCTGACCTCGTGATCCGCCCGCCTCGGCCTCCCAAAGTGCTGGGATTACAGGCGTGAGCTACCGCGCCCGGCTCTGCCAGTTTCTTTGCCGTTAACTTTCTTGGTGCCTCAGGTATAACTTCTTCCTCTTTCTCAACTTCTTTCTTCCTTCAGTTTGATTATCTCCTCATTGGAAAGCTCTTCAGATTCAATGCCAAGAAGTTAATAAATATCCTCTTCATCAATGTCCAATTCTAGCTATTCTCCAAGCACTAGTATTGTTACTGTTTCATCAACAGCAGAATCTTGCTAAGACCTTTGAATGTGTTCACATGTCTTCAAAACATTTTTCCAAATGCCATTCATGCATTGCTGTGTGACTTCTTCCATGCTCCAGTGATATTCTGGATAGCATTTAGAATGTTAAAACTTTTCCAAAACTCTAGGAGCGTTCAGCCAGATTCATTCACTTCAACAGCTGGAGCAAATGCCTGACATAGTGTGCTTTGAATGCAGCTATTATGGCTTGGTCAACCAGTTGAGTGTGGTTGTGTTTTCAGCAAACTCATAACTTTCCACAAGGATGCATGTCACCTATATGCTGTGGGTGCCCTGGAGCACTGTCTAAGATCAGAAGAATCTTGAATGTGGCCAGGTACAGTGGCTCATGCTTGTAATCCTAGTGCTCTGGGAGGCTGAGGTGGGAGGATTGCTTGAATCCAGGAGTTTGAGACCAGCCTGGGCAACACAGTTTGCCCAGGAGTTTGAGTTTGAGATCAGCCTGGGCAACACAGTAAGACCTTTTTTTTTTTTTTTTTTTTTTTTTTTTTTTTTTTTTGAGACGGAGTCTCGCTCTGTCGCCCTGGCTGGAGTGCAGTGGCGCAATCTCGGCTCACTGCAAGCTCCGCCTCCCGGGTTCACGCCATTCTCCTGCCTCAGCCTCTCCGAGTAGCTGGGACTACAGGCCCCCGCCACTACGCCCGGCTAATTTTTTTGTATTTTTAGTAGAGACGGGGTTTTCACCGTGGTCTCGATCTCCTGACCTCGTGATCCGCCCGCCTCGGCCTCCCAAAGTGCTGGGATTACAAGCGTGAGCCACCGCGCCCGGCCAAGTAAGACCTTGACTCTACAAAAAATTTTTAAAAAATCAGTCGAGTGTGCTGGTGTGCACCTGTGATCCTAGCTACTTGGGAGGCTGTGCCAGGAGGATCATTTGAGTCCAGGAATTCAAGGTTACAGTGAGCTATGATCACGCCATTGCACTCCAGCCTGGGTGACAGAGCAAGACTGTCTCTCTAAAAATAAAAAATCTTGAATGAAGTGGTTTTTTGCTTACAATATTCTCTTGCCTGTGGAATAAAAAACAGTTCAAAAGCCAGACTTCGAACAATGCTGAGGTCCTCCAGGGTTTCTTGTTATAGTGATAATAAATGAGAAGCGAACGCTTGCTCACATTCTTGAGTGTTCTTGGGTTCTCTGAGTTGTAAATTACGAAAAGCTTTAATTTGAACCCTGCAACATTTCCACACAAAAGCAGTAATACACCCTCTGAATGCCTTAAGTTTTTTTTTTTTTTTTTTTTTTTGCATCAAAAAGCTTTATTTCCATTTGGTCCAAAGCTTGTTAGGGTAGTTAAGAAAGCTGCCTATTGGCTGGAGGGAGAGGCTTAGGCAGAAGCCCTATTACTTTGCAAGGGGCCCTTCAGAAGTCGCTGGGCTCAGAAGGCTCTTAGTCATGCTTGAGAGTAAGCCTTTTGAAGAGATACTTGCCCAGCCCAGCCTCCGGGCCACCCAGCCTGTGGAGGTTGGTTAGGTGGTCACCCATCTTCTTGATGAGCTTCACTTCCTCATCTAGGAAGTGAGTCTCCAGGAAGTCACAGAGATGGGGGTCTGTGTGGGCAGAACCCAGGGCATGAAGATCCCAAAGGGCCTAGTTCAGCTTTTTCTCCAGGGCCATGGCAGCTTTCATGGCGTCTGGGGTTTTACCCCACTCATCTTCAGCTGGCTTCTTGATGTCCTGGAAGAGAGCGCGGCCTCCACGCTGGTTTTGCATCTTCAGGAGATGCTCGTAGCCCTCGCGCTTCTCCTCAGCCAATTCGTGGAAGAAGTGGCTCACGCCTTCCAGAGCCACATCATCGCGGTCGAAATAGAAGCCCAGAGAGAGGTAGGTGTAGGAGGCCTGCAGGTACAAATTGACCAGGCTGTTGACGGCTGCCTCCACATCGGTGGAATAATTCTGATGAATCTGGGAGCTCATGGTTGGTTGGCAAGAAGGAGCTAACGACAAAAACGGTGCTGGCAGGTCCCAGAAGCAGGAGATGGCCGAGAAGATGGTCCCGGAGGTTGCAAGTGGAGAGGAAATCAGAGGGTGGTTGGAGGCTGGAAGAGAGTCCCCGGATCTGTTCCGTCCAAACACTGTTGAAGCAAGAGACAGACCCGCGGACCGCCGAACTGCCTTAAGTTCTTGATAAATATATGTATGCTTTGGCATATGCTTCCAGAGCAACCCTATTTACATAACATATTTGTCCTGGGAAATATTTATTATCCACAATTATCGTATACAGCTCTTCCTAAAAGCTTTGACACATTCAGTATCAGCACTTGCTGACTCTCTGCTGACCTTCACATTAAGAAAATTATGATGCCTTTTGAAGCACTAGAATCACCCATGACTTGCCATAAACACTTGTGTATAATAGGATTATCGACACATTCATTCACTCTTTTAGTGTAATCAAAAACACTTCTTGCCCTAGCTGGCATCATCAGTAAGTAGTACACCCTTCGATATCTGGTCTTACATCCACATGACAAGTAATTTTTCAATATTATCAATCAGCCAAGCTTTTTTCTTCGTGATGATAGTGGATTTAACTAATGCTGATGATTTCACTGCCTCACTGATTCACTTCTTATCCTTTAAGATGGTTGAGGATCATGGATTGTGAAAGTCCCAACTCTTGTGCAATGGACATTAATCGCTTGCCATCTTCATGCAGGGCAATTATCTTGAGTTTCATCTCAAGAGTAATTGCGTTCCTCTTCTCACCAGAAGCAGGAGGCATAGATGAGTATACTGTAGACATGACAGGATGCAAAAGCACAAAACACAATGTCCAAGAAATGCCAGTCACACAGTACACAGGGGAGTATTGGTTGTTTACCTGCATGATGCGTGGGTGGCTGGAAGCTGTGGCTTGCTGCTGCTGCCCAACATCAAGACAGAGTATTGTACCGCACATTGCTAACCCAGGAACAGATCAAAATTCAAAGTACAGTTTCCACCAAATGCACATTGCTTCACACCATCATAAAGTCAAAGCCATCATAAATCAGGGACCATATGATAAGATGTATGATGGATTAAGTTTGGGGTGCTGTGGGCACACCCATGGAGGCATATATATGACTTAATCTTGAAGTGATTGGAGCAGATTTTATCAAAATTACAATCTAGATTATTGGTTTTTAAAGTGCCTCAGAGGATCCTCAATTTTAAATCAAACTGACATTTCTACAAGAAATGAAACATCTTTGCAGTCCGGAATTGCTTTTCAAAATCCTAAAGTTTCAGAGATCTTTCTTAGTAGATTTTAACTTCTAGTTTCCATCCATTGAAATCTCTTGGCCAATAAATCATTTGGTTATTTTACATATTTTATCCCACATTTCAGAAACATTAGATTTTCTATTCCTTATTAAAAATTTTTTGTTTAAAATAAATATACACTACAGGTTACCACAGGATGTGTGAAGTGAGAGACAATGTAGAGAACAGACTTTTGTCTTTTGCTTTCTAACACTTGATTCTTCAAGTTCTTTTTACAAGCAGCATGTTTTCCTTTTATAATTGAGAAACATATACATATAATTATTAAAAATGCTTACCAGGCACAGTGGCTCATGCCTGTAATCCCAGCACTTTGGGAGGCCAAGGCGGGCAGATCACTTGAGGTCAGGAGTTGGAGACCAGCTTGGCCAACATGGTGAAACTCCATCTCTACTAAAAATACAAAAATTAGCTGGGCATGGTCACAGGTGCCTGTAATCCCAGCTACTGGGGAGGCTGAGGCTGGAGAATTGCTTGAACCTGGGAGGCAGAGGTTGCAGTGAACCAAGATCATGCCTCTGCACTCCAGCCTGGGTGACAGAGTGAGACTCCATCTCAAAAAATAAAATAATAAAAAAAAGTCCTAAAATCCCCACATTATTTTTTAAGTTTCATGTTTTCTATGGATGAACAACAGAGGTGTTAAATACACTAGTCATTTCATTGTGATTTAATTATTCCTTGGTAATAACTTATAGTGACGTTATAATTTTGTGACTTGACATTAAGCAGGAACAAGAACAAAATAATAATGCTCTATTTAATATACTCTGCCCCTTATTTTCTTACAGTGTAGAAGCTTAAGGGATAAAATTTGCTTTATTTCTTCTGTGTACAGCCACTGTAGAACATTATGTTCCTTTCTCTCAGGGTATGATAATTCAATACTGCTGACTTAAATTCATGTCCTTTTTCTTCCAAGCATTTCAAAGTGTCGTTCGGCATTCATCTACCTTGTAACATTTCTGTGTGATATATTAGAAATAATTAGGGTAATCCTTTTTTTTTCCCTCAAATATGCAAGGTAAAGATGGAGGATGATTATATAAGCTCTTTGTACCACCCAACTCTAAGAGTAGCCTTCAATTGTATAATTTGTAACAGTTATGGAATCAACTAAACTCTTAATAGTATCTTAATCATTACTCCTCATCCCATTCTTCCTTTCCAACCAATTCAGTCTATTAATAGCCACTGAAAAACAACAAAAAAATTCAATCAAACTGTAAGATTTACTGTGGCTTAAAAGTTAGAAGAATGAGGGGGCTGGGCACAGTGGCTCACACCTGTAATCCCAGCACTTTGGGAGGGCAGGACGGGTGGATCACGAGGTCAGGAGTTCGAGACCAGCCTGACCTACATGGTGAAACCCCGTCTCTACTAAAAAAAATACGAAAATTGGCGCGGTGGCTCACGCCTGTAATCCCAGCACTTTGGGAGGCCGAGGCGGGCGGATCACGAGGTCAGGAGATCGAGACCATCCTGGCTAACACGGTGAAACCCCGTCTCTACTAAAAATACAAAAAATTAGCCGGGCGAGGTGGCAGGCGCCTGTAGTCCCAGCTACGCGGGAGGCTGAGGCAGGAGAATGGCGTGAACCCCGGGGGGCGGAGCCTGCAGTGAGCCGAGATCGCGCCACTGCACTCCAGCCTGGGTGAAAGAGCGAGACTCCGTCTCAAAAAAAAAAAAACAAAAAAAAAAACGAAAATTAGCAGGGCATGGTGGCATGCGCCTATAATCCCAGCTACTCAGCAGGCTAAAGCAGGATAATCGCTTGAACCTGGGAGGCAGAGGTTGCAGTTAGCCGAGAGTGAGCCACTGCACTCCAGCCTGGGAGACAGAGAGAGACTCTGTCTTGGGGGAAAAAAAAAAAAAAAAAAAAGAAGAAGAATGTTGAAGTTCTTGTTCTTTGAGCAAGTTATTTAGCCTCTCTGAGCTTCAGTCCAATAACCTGTAAAAGTAGGGATAAAGTTGCCTCTCGACTACCTGGAGTTGCTCAACAGCTTAGGGGAAGAGGCTTTGTGAATTATAAAGCATCATAAAGACAGTATGTTATTAATGTAATCAATACTCTTTACTTTTAATCAACTGCCAGTCTCTTTACATCAATAACAAAGAGAAAAACAAAATTATTGCCATAGGATCATTAATGCACAGAGGCAGTTATGATAAAAATTGAATGCTAATTTATACATGCATGAGATTATAACACCTAGCACTCGGGAGGCTCTCAGCAAACGCTTATCTTCTACTACCTTCTCCTGTTATATCTAGTACGTTACTTGAAGTTTCTTCATAAATGGTTCTTTAGGGTACATGTACGATACATTTTAGGGGCAAGGGAGGGGCAACTAAAATCCTTCTATGATATAATTGAATAAAATTCTGATACAATAATTTATTATAATTAGTACTGTCCAGTGAAGAACTATTTCCTGCCCACAGTGTGCCATAAAGAAAGACATCAGGATGTACAGGCAGGCCTCACTTCTGACCTGTTGCTGAAGTTAGTGTGCCTGGATTCGCTCTTCTGAAAACCTCTGTTTTGGGATATCAGAATTTAAATTTACATGGGAGTTAGAAGTAATCGAGGCATCTGTCTGACATTTGTTGTGCCTGTAAGCAAAACGAGAAGGAACAGAACACTTGGTAGTTGACCATGAATCCACTGAGCAGTTCCTCCAACACTGTCCTTAGGGATATCTGGCTGATGCCTAGAGGCCTCAGAAACTATCTGATGGGAAAGGGAACTGGCATGAAGAGTTTAAAGGCAGAGCTCAGTTAGGCAGGCAGGGATGGGTATCCACACTGTCACTCAATAGCTATGTGACGTAGGTACCTTAACTTCTCTAAACCTCGGTGTCCTTATCTATACAATGGGGATAACAGTACCTACTTCACAAGGCTGACACAGCATTAAAGATGAGCAGGCTTGTGTAAAGTGATATATGCCACAGTATCACTATTATTATAACTATTATTATAACTTCTCAGGCAGAAACAATATGTCCCCAAAATACAATTACAGACTAACTTACTGATGATCTACAAGCTTTGTTACTTTTTTTTTTTTCTCTAGACAGAGTCCCACTTAGACACCAGGCTGGAGTACAGTGGTGCGATCTTAGCTCACTACAACCTCCACCTCCCAGGTTCAAGTGATTCTCCTGCCTCAGCCTCCTGAGTAGCTGGGACTACAGATGTGCACCACCATGCCCTGCTAATTTTTGTATTTTTAGTAGACACAGGTGTTTCACTATGTTGGCCAGGCTGGTCTTGAACTCCTGATCTGCCTGCCTCAGCCTCCCAAAGTGCTGGTGTGTCCAGAATTCGTGGGTTCTTGGTCTCACTGACTTCACGAATGAAGCTGTGGACCCTCACGGTGTTACAGTTCTTAAAGGCGGCGTGTCTGGAATTTGTTCCTTCTGATGTTCAGATGTGTTCAGAGCTTCTTCCTTCTGGTGGGTTCGTGGTCTCGCTGGCTCAGGAGTGAAGCTGGAGACCTTCGCAGTGAGTGTTACAGCTCTTAAGGCGGCACGTCTGGAGTTGTTCATTCCTCCTGGTGGGCTCGTGGTCTCGCTGGCTTCAGGACTGAAGCTGCAGACCTTCACGGTGAGTGTTACAGCTCATAAAGGCAGTGTGGACCCAAAGAGTGAGCAGTAGCAAGATTTATTGCAAAGAGCCAAAGAACAAAGCTTCTAGTGTGGAAGGGGACCCGAGCCGGTTGCCACTGCTGGCTGGGGCAGCCTGCTTTTATTCTCTTCTCTGGCCCCACCCACGTCCTGCTGATTGGTAGAGCCGAGTGGTCTGTTTTGACAGGGCACTGATTGGTGCATTTACAATCCCTGAGCTAGACACAAAGGTTCTCCACGTCCCCACCAGATGAGATAGATACAGAGTGTGGACACAAAGGTTCTCCAAGGCCCCACCAGAGTAGCTAGAGTGTCGACTGGTGCATTCACAAACCCTGAGCTAGACACAGGGTGCTTTGGTGTGTTTACAAACCTTGAGCTAGATACAGAGTGCCAATTGGTGTATTTACAATCCCTGAGCTAGACATAAAGCTTCTCCACGTCCCCACCAGACTCAGGAGCCCAGCTGGCTTCACCCAGTGGATCCCGCACCGGGGCTGCAGGTGGAGCTGCCTGCCAGTCCCGTGCCCTGCGCCCACACTCCTCAGCCCTTGGGTGGTTGATGGGACTGGGCACCGTGGAGCAGGAGGCGGCGCTCATCGGGGAGGCTCGGGCCGCACGGGAGCCCAAAGAGGGGGTGCGAGGCTCAGGCATGGCAGGCTGCAGGTCCCAAGCCCTGCCCCGCAGGAAAGCAGCTAAGGCCCAGCGAGAAATCGAGCACAGCGCCGGTGGGGTGGCACTGCTGAGGGACCCAGTACACCCTCCGCAGCTGCTGGCGTGGGTGCTAAGCCTCTCATTGCCCGGGGCTGGCAGGGCCGGCCAGCTGCTCCGAGTGCGGGGCCCGCCAAGCCCACCCCCACCCGGAACTCCAGCTGGCCCGCAAGCGCCACGCGCAGCCCCGGTTCCCGCTCGCGCCCCTCCCTCCACACCTCCCTGCAAGCTGAGGGAGCCGGCTGAGGGAGCCGACTCCGGCCTTGGCCAGCCCAGAAAGGGGCTCCCACAGTGCAGCGGTGGGCTGAAGGGCTCCTCAAGTGCCGCCAAAGTGGGAGCCCAGGCAGAGGAGGCACTGAGAGCCAGTGAGTGCTGTGAGGACTGCCAGCACGCTGTCACCTCTCACTGGCGTTACAGGCGTGAGCCACCACGCCCAGCCTTTGTTACTTTCAAGAAGAGCAACACATCATAGAAAGAGGTTTAATGGGCCGGGCATGGTGGCTCACACCTGTATTCCCAGCACTTCGGGAAGCCGAGGCGGGCAGATCACCTGAGATCAGGAGTTCGACACCAGCCCAGACAACATGTGAAACCATGTCTCTACTAAAAATACAAAAAAAATTAGCTGGGTAGGTATAATCCCAGCCACTCGGGAGGCTGGGGAGGCGGAGGCAGGAGAATCGCTTGAACCTGAGAGGCAGAGGTTGCAGTGAACCAAGATCACACCATTGCACTCCAGCCTGGATGACAGAGCAAGACTCCATCTCAATAAATAGGTAGGTAGGTAGGTAGGCAGGTAGATAGGTAGGTAGGTAGAGAGAGAGAGAGAGAGAGAGAGAGAAGTTTAATGTTCAACAATGAACTTGAAGCCAACTGGGATTTCTGGTGTGTACATTTACGGAGGGTAATAAGTGCATCTTCTAAGAAGCTTATTGTTATGTTGGCAATTTTATTTATTGCATGTAAGTCATAAGCAAGAAAGATTCTATAGAAAAAGACCATTCCTTCTAAGCACACTTTAGACCATGTAACTATTTAAAGACTAATGGTATTTATCAGAAAATAATACCTTCAGTTAGGTCATATGATATTTTATTTCCCCTATAGGTTCTACTTAACTTTGGCCCACTGATTTTATATCTTTGCTAATTTTAATCTGTTACACCAGGCTGTTTTCTCACTTGCCATTTAGTTAGGTTAAAGTATATCATATGAATTTAAGAAGAAGCATAATAAACAAAAAAGTCCTAACATATGAATCTTAGCTTGGGTTTCCCCAAAAGCAGAGCCTAAGACAAGGATTTGGGTGTAGTAACTTCTCTGGGAGGTCATCTTATAAAGCAGGAGAAAGAGAATGGGAGGCATCATACAGGAAGGAAAAAGAGCTAATGTAATAGCATTACTGAGGTGACTGCTAGAGACAACAGGGGACTCATTCTGCCAGTACCTATGAGTAGCACTTAGAATATCACTCACAATTGCCCATCTGAAAGACAAGAGGCTGAAACATTTATTCAACCATTTGAGGGTTGTCCTCAGCTCCCTGATATGGGAGCAGAAGGGAGGTAGAGCAGGGAAGGAGGGGCATTAACTCCACAGCCCTCCCAAGCTGCACTGGGTATACAGGCTCAGCAAATTCCCGAGTTCCTGTACTGCTGAAGAAGGCATTGAGCAGAATACAGAAAGACTGGGTATAGCTTGGGTTTGAGATGCAACACCAGCAATGGAAGGTGAGTCTGAATTTGTAAGAAACTATCCACCAGTTACAAATGAAATCAGAGGTGGGCAAAAATGGATGAATGCAAGGACCAAAGGCATCTCCTACAAATACAAGAAGTTACACGTGAAAACAATACTTCCCAGGCCTTTCCAAGAAATAAAGAGAAGGTACTCTTATTCTGATCTTCCCCAAATAGCTCTGAGAACATCTTTACCTAAAGTAGGTATAAAAGAGACCAAAAGTAGAGAAAATAAAATTTTTGCATATTTCCTATTGTGGGTTTAATAAATATCTAATTAGGTTTTATCTATAAAGATGTTAACTGCAACATTTATAACAGCAAAAATTGAAAACAATTCAATTGTCCAATAATAATAGATGGGTTAATTATGAATCTGTAACATATGATGATTATGCATTCATTACAATTGCTTTCAAAAAAATATTAATGATACAAGAACAGATTCATGACAATGATACTTTGAAAAACTTTAGACCCCAAACTATACATAATGTTATTGCAATTGTGGTCTTCAAATTTCTTACATTTCAAAACCAGCACTTTGATAATTACACATTTTCACTTCTAAGCCACCTTTACATGAAATTTGGACTTCAATGCATCAGTTACCCAGCCATGGTCCTCCCTCCCACCCCCCACACACTAAATGTGGAAATGTATGGGGAGCCTTATTTGGTTGTCACATTGACTGATGGGTGCTAAAAACATGTAGTATACAAGGTCAGAGACGCTAAACATTCTGCAATGCACTAAACAGAACTTACCAAAAAATTGCCCTACCAAAATGCGAAGAGTGCCACAAGTCAAAACAATGAGCTAAGGGAATAAACACTTAGAATGATCCTATACCAGCCAATAGGCCAGTTGTGCAAACATCTGTGCCAGAGTTGAGGCAAATTTGGTCTATTAATTTGCATAAATCATTATTTTGTAAAACAGTGAAGACAGGTAAATCAAAATGCTGACAGTGTTAAAAAGCAGAGAGATCACAACAATATGGTTAGGACAAAGAAGGACATCAACTAGAGGTGCAAAGAATGGTGACTAACGTAACATAAAATTAGATATTCAGGCTTTGGCCAACTGAATATGCACATATTCAGTTATAAATTTAAAAACTAAAATTAAAGCCCATGTTCAAATACCAGAAATCCATGAACACTAACTGTACCTAAAATATACAATTCGCAATTTTAATACATGTTCTTGCTTTTTTGGAAGAAGGCAAATCCATAGAAAGTATATTTTATAATTTTGTACTTTTGACTTTAGTACATGGTTTTAAAAACATATTATATACAAACATGCTTGTACACAGAGAAGACTGGAAGGAAAGATACCAAAATATTAACATGGTTAATTTCTGAATGCTGGAATTATCAGAGGTTTTCCTTTTCTTCTTCGCTGAAATTTCTTAAAAGAAAGACCTACGTATGCAACTCTCTCAAGAAAATCCAAGAATCAGCAAGACAGGCTAAGTTAAACATGTTTAAAGTGCCAGGTCCAAGTGAAAGCAAAATAGAGCTGGGCTGCATGAAAGGGGAGGATGACAAGATTTAGGGCTATGTTTTCTTCTCACAGCTGGTTATTCTGTTGGGTAATAAATGGCTCACGACATGGACAATACAGCCCCATTGTGCATATTCCACTAGAGGTAGGGTACTGTGAAGAAATTCTCTGCAAGATTCATAGAAGTGAAAGGTACATTAGTCAGAACAGTATACACAATAAAGGCATAAAAGTTTGTCCAACTACTAAGATAAAGCAGTTAAAATAAAATGCAGAGTTCTCCAGCAGGAGGTAGTTACAATGTAAGCAAAGCTGGTTCCTGGGAAAGGAAATAATTAAAAGGCAATCTAGAAATATGCACTAAAGGGGAAAAACAAGTAGCAAAATATTCATTTATTCACTCCGCAAATGTTTATTGAATGAGAACTAACTGCAAGGCACTATGGATCTATCACTCATCATTTCACATATATCCTTTTGGAACTTAAATTTTTGGCCTATGCCCTTTCTGTGCTAACCAGTTTCATAAATTACTACTCACCATGTTGGAGGTACTTCCTTTTCTTGTCCTAAATGAACATGATGGTGCACAGGTGATGACACCTGTCACTCACTGATCGCCAGCACTGATGTGACTGACAGGTGTTGCTAGTCAAGAGTCCCCTCTCCCTCAGCACTACATATAGTGACCCTTCTCAGATGCGCACTTGGAAGAAAAGAGACAGTCTTTCACAGATAAAGGAAGACTCTTTTTGATTAGTGTACTTATCCTAAAACCATTTTATTTTTTTTATTTTTTTATTTTTTTTGAGACAGAGTCTCGCTCTGTCGCCCAGGCTGGAGTGCAGTGGCGCGATCTCGGCTCGCTGCAAGCTCCGCCTCCCGGGTTCATGCCATTCTCCTGCCTCAGCCTCTCTGAGTAGCTGGGACTACAGGCGCCCGCCACCACGCCCGGCTAATTTTTTGTATTTTTAGTAGAGATGGGGTTTCACCGTGGTCTCGATCTCCTGACCTCGTGATCCGCCCGCCTCGGCCTCCCAAAGTGCTGGGATTACAAGCGTGAGCCACCGCGCCCGGCCACCATTTTCTTTAAATTAAATCTTTGTTTTAGCTTGCTGGGACCTATCAAATAAATTCACGTCTATGACAATAATATTGTTGAGGATTTTATACAATGCTAGTATCTTCAAGTCTCTTCTTTTGGGTTGGCCATATTCCCCACAAGACTCTTCTCGTCTGCTTGGAAGATATAATCCTGGGGGCTGACATCTGCAATATGGGTAAAGAAAGATGGCTCAACTTCACTAAGTTAACTTTCACCAAATTCTGTTTTCCACAAAGTATGCAAGCTCTCAACTGTGTCAGATATCCTCAAGTCTAAAGAAATAAAACTCTGAAGTTGCTTCCGGGGCGAAAAGAGGGCACTTGCCCAGCTGTGCAGAGTAGAAAAAAGAGTTTGGAATCTAACAGTTTTTTAAGCAGATTTTCAACCAATTATCATGCTTCTAGCCTACAATTTACCCCATATATTTCTGAAAGCACTTGTTCTGTCAAATCCTAAGGTTAAATACTATAAACTGGTTATTTGTACCTTTTCCCATTGCTGCCTAATGATAAGCTTTCTGTGCTGTGTATCAGTTGGGTTCATCCAGAGAAGCAACTACTATGAATGTGCATGTGTGACTACATAAAGATTTGTTACAAAGACTTGGACTTGTACAACTGTGGAAACTGGTTAGGCAGTCTCTATAAGGTGTTTTCTTCATGTCTGTCTGATTCTAGAGCTGAGGTCCACAGGGCAGGACATCAGGAAAGGATGATGGATGCAAAGTGGGGAAATGCAAAAACAAGATGAAAACCACAAGCACGACCTTGAGTCCCTGGGGGTCTCAGTCAATCTAGGATGCTGTAACAGAAAGCCACAGACTAAGTGGCTTAAACAACAGAAATTTATTTCTCACAGTTCTGGAGGCTTGGAAGTTCATCAGGGTGCCTGCATGTTGGGTTCTGGTGTGGGTCATCTTCTGAGATTGCAGATGGCTATCTTATTCTATGTCCTCACATAGTGGAGTGCAGAAAGAGGACACGACTCTGTCCTCTTTCTTCTTATAAAGGCACTAATCCAACCATGAGAGCTCTATCCTCATGACCTAATTACTTCTCAAGGATCCCATCTCCAAAAGCCTCCAGTGAGGCTTAAGGTTTCCACATATGAATTTATGGTGACACAAACATTCACTCCTCAATCCTATAGCATGGGTTTATAGATGGAAAGAGACTGTATTTGGAGCTATACTCAATGCTGATTCAAATGACACAATTCTGGACTTTGAGCTGACGCTGTAATGTTCTGGACTTTGGGCTGACAATTTTGGGGCATTGGGAGGGGGTTAATGTATTTCTGCATTATGAACCAGTATTATTTTGCATTGTGAACCATTGGGTAGACTGTTGTATGCAACTTTCAAATACAGTCCTCTAACATTAGGAATCTCTGATTGTGGTGGTGGATACATGAACCTACACATGATAAAAGCATATAGAAGTAAATTCATGCACACAAGCACAAGTAAAACTGGGGCAATATAAATAAGATTGGTGGATTACATCAACCTCAATATCAGTCAATATCCAGGTTGTGATATTATACTACAGTTTTGCCAAATGTTACCTTTGGGGGAAAATGGATAGAGTATATACCAGATTTCTCTGTATTATTTCTCACAAACTGCCTGCGAATCTGTAGTTATCTCAATAAATACTTTAATTTTTTTAAGAATATGGCACTCAGTGATCCTGCCTCCTGGTATTCTGACCCTTATGTAAGTGTAATCTCTTCCTCTTGAATGTGGGCAGGACCCAGTGATGTGCTTCTATTAAATGGTATGGAAGAAATGATGGGATGTGTCTTCCATGATTATATAACAAATGAATGACTTCTGTCTGCTAGATTGGCTCTGTTGTCTATCAGCTTGCATACTTTGATGAAATAAGCTTCCATGTTGAAGAGGACCAGGTGGCAGTGAATTGAGGGCAACCACTGGGCAACAGCCAGAGAGAAAGGAAGTCCAAATCCCATTCTGCTGTAAGTAACTGAATCCAGCCAACAACCAGTGAATGCACCTGAAAGCTTTCCAACAGCCTTGTAATGACTACAGTTCCAGCCAACAACATGATTTCAGCCTGCGAGAGACTTCAGCATACCTGGATTCCTGGACTACAAAAACTAAGCTAATAAATGTGTGCCATTTTGAGCCCTAAGTTTTGGCACATTTTGTTGGGCTACATTAGATAGCAATAGTAGATAATTAATAGAAGCTTGTTACTTTTTGTCCCTTTACTTTCTACTCCAATATTTTGTTGCTATTGTCTCCTTTCCCAATCTCTTTATCCTTGTGGGCTGATATATTTAATTCCTGTATTCCTTTTTTTTTTTTTTTTTTTTGAGACGGAGTGTCACTCGGTCGCCCAGGCTGGAGTGCAGTGGCGCAGTCTTGGCTCACTGCAAGCTCTGCCTCCTGCGTTCACGCCATTCTCCTGCTTCAGCCTCCCGAGTAGCTGGGACTACAGGCACCCGCCACCACGCCTGGCTAATTTTTTATATTTTTAGTAGAGACGGGGTATCACTGCATTAGCCAGGATAGTTTCAATTTCCTGACCTCATGATCTGCCCGCCTTGGCCTCCAAAGTGCTGGGATTACAGGCATGAGCCACCACGCCTGGCCTAATTCCTGTATTCTTGTTAGGATTTCAGGAAGGAAATTTATGTATTTGTCAAGCCTGCCATCTTTTACTGCAAGTCATCCCAGGTCTTCTGTTATGGATAAAATATATGTATGTCCCCTTCTCCCCCATTTATATGTTGCAGCCCTAACTCCCAATGTGTTGGTATTAGAGACTGAGCCTTTGAAAGATAATTAGGTTTAGAAGAGCTCATGAGTATGGAGCCCCCATGATAAGATTAGTGGCCCTTAAAAGAAGAGGCCGGGTGTGGTGGCTCACACCTATAATCCTAGCACTTTGGGAGGCTGAGGTGGGTGGATCACCTGAGGTCAGGAGTTCAAGACCAGCCTGGCCAACATGGTGAAATCCCATATCTACTAAATTACAAAATTTAGCCAAGCATGATGGCAGGTGCCTGTAATCACAGCTACTCGGGAGGCTGAGATGGGAGAATCGCTTGAACCTAGGAGATGGTGGTTGCAGTGAGCCAGGATCACACCACTGCACTCCAGCTTGGGTGGCTGGTTGAGTGAGACTCTATCTCAAAAAAAAAAAAAAAAAGGGAGGAGGAAGAAATACCAGAGCTTTCTCTCTCCTCCTGCTGAAGAATGCAACAAGAAGGTGGCCATCTGCAAGCCAGGAAGAGAGCCCTCAATAGGAAAACAATCTTCCTGAACCTTGATATTGGACTTTCCAGCCTCCTGGAATGTGAGAAATAAATGTCTCTTTGTAAGCCACCCCATCTATAATATTTTGTTACAGCAGACTATGCAGACTAATACGCCACAAGACTAACACAATTAATGGAGACAAAATTAACAAGCAGTCTGTTTTAAAATGAGTTATTCTAAAATTTTTACACTACAAGTCTAGTCAAGGAGATCAAGAGAAATTCTGTTACAAAATGTTCTTTCATTTTAATCACTTGATCAATGCAGCATCATCATAGGGCTTTATTTTCTTCTTATAGTTTTAGCTAGCAGTGGAATTTAAAATGCCCCAGTTTGCCATCTGCTTCATTTTCACAGGCATGAACCACACCAACAAAAAGAAATGGACTTCAAATCATCAGCCTTTTTTTTTTTTAACAGAGAGAAAAGAAAAAGAGAAAAAGAAATACATGTCTAGATTGTGGCTTCTATTTGAACTACTGTGAGGTTTGGTCCTAATTTTGAGAAATCCTCACTTGTATGATATCTAAGCAACTGAATATCCCTGTTATCTCCACAAGTCACAATTTTTTTGTTGTTAAATAATAAGGAACATCAGAATTGTGTGAGTATTCTTTGTAGATGTGGGGAAATAAGATTTATCTGGATTTTGCTTTGCTTCTGTAAAAAGCCCTAGCCTCCTGAGACATGGAATATATACACCATAAAGCTAGAGAATTTGCTTTCACTTCCCCTAGAAGAATTTTACTTTTCACATACCCTGAGGATTAGCTCTATAGCCATTTGTCTACTTAACTGCTCTAATCCAAAAGGATGATAAAACTTCTCTTATCTCTACAAGTGGGTCAAATGGTTAGAGCCCAGAATAGGCCCCTCAGCTAAGTTCCAAAGTGCCAGGAAGACTCTCTCTGGGTATTTACAGAAGCCTAGACCTTGGAAACATCTCCTGGTAATAACTTCCCCACTCTCTCCATGACAGAGATGTTTATCTGGCCCTTAGAAAGTCATATTTACATTCCAAATGGTTTATAAGAACTCAAGATTCTTCTTATCCTATCTCAAAGGAGTAAAAGTTTTTCTCTCTTTTTGGAAGAGGAAGTGGGTGGCTACCTCTTTTCTGTATACAGAGAAAATACATTATTCTCTATCACTTTTCTATGGGGTGAAACTTGCCACCCGCATAAAAGATTTCCATTGATTCTCATCACAGGCTTATGGATCTGGGTATGGGAGAAGATGCTCATCTTTCTGCAATTACTATATTTTTACTGTACATTATATATGTTTCAATACACAAAAACTTACCATAGTGTTGCAGCTTCCTACAGTATTCAATATAGTAAGATACTGTATAGGTTTGTAGTGTAGGAAGAATAGGCTATACAATATAGCCTAGGTGTGTAACAGGCTATGCCATCTAGGTTTGCTTAAGTACACTCTGATGTTCTGATGTTCACATGATGATGAAATCGCCTAAGGATGCATTTCTCAGAATGTATCCCTGTCGTTAAACGACACGTGATTGTTATCTATTTATGTACATCTCACATAACTTTACAAGTATACTAATATCATAGTCTTGACAAAACAGTAGGGAACAGCAGATCTAAAATCAAACAAGCAAGTTAGAAAGGGAACATCCACTAGGAAATGAACACTATCTTTCAATATATTTCATCATATTTGTCTTAGAGAAAAGCTTCCCCAGAGGTGAGAGATGCTTATAGAATCATTAAATTAAAAGATATAATAGGAGAGGAGCAGAGAAAATGGCCAGATCCAAGCTGCCACTGATCATCCCCAACCACCAACAGGAACACCAAATTTAGCATCTACACAAAAAAGTCACCTTTATAAGAACCAAAAATCAGGTACCAGTTCGGCCACAGCAGGTAGAGCACTGAGCAGGCTCTTGGGGTCTCCCATTCCAGGCATCGGCTCTTAGACGGCATTTCTGGACCTGCTCTGGGCCAGAGGCAAGCCCACTTTGCTGAAGAGTGAGTCTCAGGCCTGGTAGCATTCACCATGAGCTGACCGAAGACCCTTGGGCCTTAAGTGAACATTGGCAGTAGCCTGGCTGTACTCCCCATGGGCCTATGGTGGCAGTAGCCACAGGGAAAGGCTCCTCTGCCTGTGGAAAGGGGAGGGAAGAGTAGGAGGAACTTTGTCTTGTGGTTTGAGTGCCAGCTTAGCTGCAGTAGAACAGAGAACCAGGTAGATTTCTAAGGTTTTCATCTCCAGTCCCTGGCACCTGGATGGCATCTCTGGACCTGCTCCGGCCTTGGGGGAACTCACTGCACTGATAAGAAGGACACAAGCCTGGCTGGCCTTGCCACCTGCTGATTGTAGAGTCCTAGGATCTTGAGTAAACATAGGCGGTAGCCAGGGAGTGGCTGCAGTGGGCATTGGGCAAGACCCAGTGCTGTGTTGGATTCAGGTCCGAGCCAGCGCAGTCCCAGTGGTGGTGACCATAGGGGTGATTGTGTCAAGAGGCATTTGAACCAGAGCAACTCCATCTTAAATAGGGACTGGGTAAAATAAGGCTGAGACCTGCTGGGCTACATTCCCAGGAGGTTAGACATTCTAAGTCACAGATGAGATAGGAGGTCGGCACAAGACATAGGTCATAAAGACTTTGCTGATAAAACTGGTTGCAGTAAAGAAGCCAGCTAAAACCCACCAAAACCAAAAGGGCGACAAGAGTGACCTCTGGTCATCCTCACTGCTATACTCCCATCAGCACCATGACAGTTTACAAATGCCATAGCAACGTCAGGAAGTTACCATATATGGTCTAAAAAGGGGAGGTGTGAATAATCTACCCCTTGTTTAACATATTATCAAGAAATAACCATAAAAATGGGCAACCAGCAGCCCTAGGGGCTGCTCTATGGAGTAGCCATTCTGTATTCCTTTACTTTCTTAATAAACTTGCTGTCACTTTGCACTATGGACTCACCCTGAATTCTTTCTTGTACAAGATCCAAGAACTCTCTTTTGGGGTCTGGATCGGGAGCCCTTTCCAGTAACAACTGTGTCACCCCACTCCCAGCTCCAGGCAGCTCAGCACAGAGAGAGAGGCTCCATTTGTCTGGACAAAGTAAGGGAAGATAACACAGAGTCTCTGTCTGGTAATCCAGAGAATTCTGGATTTTATCCAACACCAGCAAGGCAGTACCTCCACAAGTCTTCAAGAACCACAGTGTTACTGGGCTTAGGGTGCTCCCTAATGCAGATATGGCTTAGATCACAATACCCAAGTCCCTTTAAATATTTGGAAACCTTCCCAAAGATGGGTACAAACAAGTCCATACTGTGAAGACTACAATAAATACCTAACTCTTCAGGCTGGATATGGTGGCTCATGCCTTTAATCCCAGAACTTTGAGAAGCCACCGCAGGCAGACTGCTTGAGTCCAGGAGTTTGAGGTCAGCCTGGGCAACATGGCAAAACCCCGTCTCTAAAAAAAAAAAAAAAAAAAAAAAAAAAAAAAAAAATACAAAAAGTAGCTGGATGTGGTGGTGCATGCCTGTAGTCCTAGCTACTCAAGAGGTTGAGTGGGAGGATCAATTTAGTCAGGGAGGTCACGGCTGCAGTGAGCCATGACTGCGCCACTGCACTCCAGCCTGGGCAGCCGAATGAAACCCTGTCTCAAAACAAAACAAAACAAAACAGGCCGGGCGCGGTGGCTCACGCTTGTAATCCCAGCACTTTGGGAGGCCGAGGCGGGCGGATCACGAGGTCAGGAGATTGAGACCACGGTGAAACCCCGTCTCTACTAAAAATACAAAAAATTAGCCGGGCGTGGTGGCGGGCGCCTGTAGTCCCAGCTACTCGGAGAGGCTGAGGCAGGAGAATGGCGTGAATCTGGGAGGCAGAGCTTGCAGTGAGCCGAGATTGCGCCACTGCACTCCAGCCTGGGCGACAGAGCGAGACTCCGTCTCAAAAAAAAAAAAAAAAAAAAAAAAACAAAACAAAACAAAAAACAAAACCTAACTTTTCAACACCCAAACATCAACAAATATCTACAAACATCAAGACCATCCAGGAAAACATGACCTCACCAAACGAACTAAATAAGGCACCAGAGACAAATCCTGAAGAAACAGAGATACATGACCTTTCAGACAGGTATCTCAAAATAGCTGTTTTGAAGAAACTCAAAGAAATCTAAAATAACAAGGAAAAGGAATTCAGAATTCTATCAGATAAACCGAACAAAGAGATTGAAATGATTTTCAAAAATCAAGCAGAAATTCTGGAGTTGAAGAATACAATGGACATACTGAAGAATGCATCAGAATCTCTTACTAGCAGAATTGATCAAGCAGAGAATTAGTGAGCTTCAAGATAGGCTATTTGAAAATAGACAATCAGAGGAGACAAGAGAAAAGAGAGTTTTAAAAAATGAAGCACACCTACAATATCTAAAAAAGGGCTTCAAAGGGTCATATCTAAGAGTTACTGGCCTTGAAGAGGAAGTAGAGAAAGAGACGGAGGTAGAAATTCAAAGGGATAAATAACAGAGAACTTCCCAAACCTAGGAAAAGGTAACAATATTTAAATACAAGAAGGTTACAAAACACCAAGCAGATTTAACCCAAAGAAGACTACCTCAAGGCATTTAATAATCAAATTCCCAAAGGTCAAGGATAAAGAAAAGGCTCCTAAAAGCAGCAAGAGAAAAGAAACAAATAACCTACAATAGAGCTCCAATATGTCTAGCAGCAGACTTTTCAGTGGAACTCTTACAGCCCAGGAGAGAGTGGTATGACATATTTGAAGTGCCGAAGGAAAAAAAACTTTTACCCTAGAATAGCATATTGAGTGAAAATATCCTTCAAACATTAAGGAGAAATAAAGACTTTCCCAGACAAACAAAAGTTGAAGGATTTCATCAACACCAGACCTGTTCTACAAGAAATGCTAAAGAGAGTTCTTAAATTTGAAAGAAAAGGAGGCCGGGCATGGTGGCTCACGACGGTAATCCCAGCACTTTGGGAGGCCGAGGCAGGTGGATCACCTGGGGTCAGGAGTTTCAGACCAGCCTGGCCAACATGGTGAAACCCTGTCTCTACTTAAAATACAAAAATTAGCCGGGCATGGTGGCAGGCACCTATAATCTCAGCTACTCGGGAGGCTGAGACAGGAGAATTGCTTGAACCCGGGAGGCAGAGGTTGCAGTGAGCCAAGATCGCACCATTGCACTCCAGCCTGGGGGACAAGAGTGAGACTTTGAGGAAAAAAAAAAAAGGAAGAAAGAAAGAAAAGGATGTTAATGAGCAATAAGACATCACCTGAAGGTACAAAACTCACCAGTAATAAGTACACACACAAAAAAGAATATTATAACACTATAATTGTGGGGTGTAGACTATTCTTATCTTAGGTACAAAGACTAAAAGATGAACCAATAAAAAATAATAACTATGGGCCAGGCGTGGTGGCTCACACCTGTAATCTCAGCACTTTGGCAGGCCGAGGCAGGTGGATCACTCAAAGTCAAGAGTTGGAGACCAACCTGGCCAACATGGTGAAACCCCATCTCTACTAAAAATACAAAAATTAGCTGGGCATGGTGGTGGGTGCCTGTAATCCCAGCTACTTGGGAGGCTAAGGCAGGAGAATTGCTTGAACCCAGGAGACAGAGGTTGCAGTGAGCCGAGATCACGCCACTGCACTCCAGCCTGGGTGAAAAGAGCGAAATTTCGTTTCAAAAAAAAAAAAAAAAAGACCTATGGTAATTTTTTTAAAGAGACAGTAAAATAAGATATAAATAGAAACAATAAGTTAAAAAGCAGGGGGATGACATTGAAGTGTAGAGTTTTTATTAGCCTTCTTTATACTTGTTAGTTTGCTTGTTTACGCAATCAATGTTAAGTTGTCAACAGTTTAAAATAATGGGTTATAAGACAGTATTTGCAAGCCTCATGGTAAACTCAAATAAAAAAAACATACACAAGAATAGATACACAAGAAACAAAAAGCAAGAAATTAAATCATACCACCTGAGAAAACCTACCTCCACTAAAAGGAAGACAGGAAGGAAAAAAAGGAGGAAGAGAAAACCACAAAACAACCAGAAAACAAATAACAAAATGGCAGGAGTAGGTCCTTACTCATCAATAATAACATTGAATGTAAATGAACTAAACTCTTCAATCAAAAGACATAAAGTGGCTAAATGGATTTAAAAAACAAAACAAACAAACAAACAAAAAACAGTCCGGGCACAGTGGCTCATGCCTGTAATCCTAGCACTTTTGGGAGGCCGAAGTGGGTGGATCACGAGGTCAGGAGATCGCGACCATCCTGGCTAACATGGTGAAACCCCGTCTCTACTAAAAATACAAAAAATTAGCTGGGCGTGGTGGCGGGTGCCTGTAGTCCCAGCTACTCAGGAGGCTGAGGGAGGAGAATGGCATGAACCCGGGAGGTGGAGCTTGCAGTGAGCAGAGATCACGCCACTGCACTCCAGCCTGGGTGACAGAGCGAGACTCTGTCTCAAAAAAAACAAAAACAAAAACAAAAAACAAAAAAAACCCAGGCCCAATGATCTACTGCCTACAAGAAACATAACTCACAAACAAAGAGACACATAGACTGAAAATAAAGGGATGAGAAAAGATATTCCATGCTAATGGAACCCCCCTAAAAAAGGAGTAGTTATATGGGACAAAATGGATTTCAAGACAAAAACTATAAGAGACAAGAAGGTCATTACCCTAGAATAGGGTAATATTCTGTCTCATATAAGTATGAGATAGGAGTCAACTCAGCAAGAGAATATAACAATTATAAATATATATGCACCCAACACTGGATCATCCCGATATATAAAGCAAATATTATTAGAGCTAAAACAAGAGACAGACCTCAAAACAATAATAGCTGGAGACTTCAACGCCATACTTTCACCAATGGATAGATCATCCAGACAGAAAATCAATCAAGAAACATTAGATTTAATTTGCACTATGGACCAAATGGATCTAATAGATATTTATAGAACACTTCATCCAATGGCTATAGAATACACAATCTTCTCTTCAGCACATGGATCATTCTCAAGGATAGATAATATGTTAGGTCACAAAACATGTCTTAAAACATTCAAAAAATTGAAATAATATCAAGTATTTTCTCTGACCACAATGGAATAAAATTAGAAATAAATAGCAAGGGGAATTTTGGAAACTATACAAACACGTGTACAATAAACAATATGCTCCTGAATGACCAGTGAGTCAGTGAAGAAATTAGTAAGGACACATACAACCTACCAAGACTGAAGCATGAAGAAATTCAAAACTTAAACAGACCAATAACAAGTAACATGATTGAGGCTGTAATAGTGTCCCAGCAAAAGAAAAAAAAAAGCCCAAGACCCAATGGCTTCACTGCTGAATTATACCAAACATTTAAAGAAGAACTAATATCAATCCTACTCAAACTTGTGAAAAATAGAGGATGAGGGAATATTTTCAAACTTATTCTAGAAGGCTGGTATTACCCTGATACCAAAACCAGACAAAGACACATCAAAAAGAGAAAGCTACAGGTTAATATCCCTGATGAACATTGATGCAAAAATCCTCAACAAAATGCTAGCAAACCAAATCTAGAACACATTAAAAAGGTCATTCACCATGACCATGCGGGTTTTTATCCCAAGGAGGGAACCATGGTTTGACATATACAAATCAATCAATGTGATACATCACATCACCAGAATGAAGACCAAAAACCGTATCATCATTTCAATGGATGCTGAAAAAGCACTTGATAAAATTCAAATTCCTTTCAGGATAAAAACTCTCAAAAAACTGGGTACAGAAGGAACTTACCTCAATATAATAAAAGCCATATACAACAGACCCACAGTTAGTATCATACTGAATGAGGAAAAACTGAAAGCCTTTCCTGGATCTGGAACATGACAAGGATGACCACTTTCACCACTGTTATTTAACATAGTATTGATAGTCCTAACTAGAGCAATCAGACCAGAGAATGAAATAAAGGGCATCCAAATTGGAAAGGAAGAAGTTAAATTATCCTTGTTTGCAGATGACATGATTTTGTATCTGGAAAAGCCTACAGACTCCACCAAAAAACTATTAAACCTGATAAATTTCATAAAGTTGCAGAACACAAAATCAACATGCAAAAATCAGTAGTATTCGTCTATGCCAACAGTGAACAATCTGAAAAAATAAAAAAGTAATCCCATTTACAATAGCCACAGATAAAATATCTAGGAATTAATTAACCAAAGGAGTGAAAGATTTCTGCAATGAAAACTATAAATCATGGATGCAAGAAATTGAAAAGGACACCAAAAAAGGAAATATACTCCATGTTCATGGATTAGAAGAATCAATATTGTTAAAATGTCCATACTTACCAAAGCAATCTACAGATTCAATGCAATCCCTATCAAAATGCCAATGACATTCTTCACAGAAATAGAAAAAACAAATTCTAAAATTTATATGGAACCACAAAAGACCTAGATTAGCCAAAACTATCCTAAGCAAAAAGAACAAAACTGGAGAAATCACATCACCTGAGTTCAAACTATACTACAGAGCTATCATAACCAAAACAGCCTAGTACTGGCGTAAAAAGACACACAGACCAATGGAGCAGAATAGAGAACCCAGAAACAAATCCACACACAGTGAGCTCACTTTCAACAAAGGTGCCAAGAACATATGCTGGGGAAAAGACAGTTTCTTCAATAAATGGTGCCGGGGAAACTGGATATTTATATGCAGAAGAATGAAACTAAACTCCAGTTCTCGCTGTTTACCGAAGTGAAATAAAAATGGATTAAAGGCTTAAATTTAAGACCCGAAACTACAAAACTACTACAAGAAAACACTGGGGAAACTCTCACTGGAGCAGGCAAAGATTTCTTTGAGTAATATCCCACAAGCACAGGCAACCAAAGCAAAAATGGACAAATGGAATCACATCAAGTTAAAAATCTTCTGCACAGCAAAGAAAATAATCAACAAAGTGAAGAGTCAACCCATAGAGTGGCAGAAAATATCTGTAAACTACCCATCTGACAAGGGATTAATAACCAGAATATATTAAGGACTCAAACAACTCTATGAGAAAAAAATCAAATAATCAAATTAAAAAATGGGCAAAAGATCTAAATAGACATTTCTCAAAAAAAGACATACAAATGGCAAATGTCCATCAACATCATTGATCATCAGAGAAATGCAAATCAAAACTACAATGAGATATCATCTCACCCCAGTTAAAATGGCTTATATTCAATAATATAATGGCAATAACAAATGTTGGCGAAGATGTGGAGAGAGGGAGCCCTTATACATTGTTGGCAGGAATGTAAATTAATACAACCACTAAGGAGAACAGTTTGGAGGTTCCTCAAAAAACTAAAAATAAAGCTAGCATATGATCCAGCAACCCCGCTGCTGGGTCTATACCCAGAAGAAAGGAAATCAGAATATCAAAGAGATATCTGCACTCCCATGTTTACTGCAGCACTGTTCACAATAGCCAAGATTTGGAAGCAACCTAAGTGTCCATCAACAGATGAATAAAGAAAGTATGGTATATATACACAGCAGAACACTATTCAGCCATAAAAAAAAAGAATGAGATCTCGTCATTTGCAACATGAATAGAAGTGGAGATTACGTTAAGTGAAATAAGCCAGGCACAGAGAGACAAACTTTGCATGTTATCATATTCGTGGGAGCTAAAAATTAAAACAGTTGAACTCATGGAGAGAGAAAGTAAAAGGATGGTTACCAGAGGCTGGGAGGGGTAATAGGGGTAAGGAGGGGAGTGTGAATGGTTAACAGGCACCCCCCAAAAAAGTTAGAAAGACCTAGTATTTGATAGCACAACAGGGTGACTATAGTAAATAATAATTTAAAAGAGTGTAACTGGGTTGTTTATAATACAAAGAATCAATGCTTCAGGGGATGGATACCCCATTTACTCTGATGTGATTATTACACATTGCATGCCTGTATCAAAATATCTCATGTACCCCATAAATATATACACCTACTATTTACCCACAAAAATTGAGAGAATACTTTTTTTAAAAAAAGATAACAATAGGTCGGGCGCGGTGGCTCATGCCTGTAATCCCAACACTTTGGGAAGCCAAGACGGGCAGATCACAAGGTCAAGAGATCAAGACCATCCTGGCCAACATGGTGAAACCCCGTCTCCTCTAAAAATACAAAAATTAGCTGGGCGTGGTGGTGGGCACCTGTAGTCCTAGCCACTCGGGAGGCTGAGGCAGGAGAATCGCTTGAACCCAGGAGGCAGAGGTTGCAGTGAGCTGAAATTACGCCACTGTACTCCGCCTGGCGACAGGACGAGACTCTGTCTCAAAAGAAAAAAAAAAAAACATACAATAAAAATACGTGTCAAAAACTCAAGTCGCCCCATGGAGAGCTGGAGGCCTCTCAATTCTAGCCCATCCTAACTAAATCTTGTTCTCAAAGCTAAGTTTAGGAACCAGGGTTTTTCTCAGTTCCCTCTCAGGCCTGCCACTAGCTGACAGAAACCCAGGAATATCCAATTACCTAAAGCAATGTTTCATTCCCAAAGAGCTAACCCCATTTAGGTCAGTGTGGGCTCCCCAGAGCATCAGATGGGTGACTGTGTTGGACTGATCCTTAAAATGGCTTTTAACCTATGATCTACCATTTTACTGTAATAAAATAGAAAAGCAGAAAGTGGAAAGGCAGCATACTCATGGCATCTGAATGAGAAATGGGATTTGTTACAGGCGTTAAGGACCAGTAAGAGAAGGAAAATCTGCATCCTAGGCTCATAGACTCTAGGTCACCTACTTCTGTCTGTTGGGGAATGATTTTTCAGATGAGGGCTACATGGCCCAAAAAGAAACGAATTGCTAAGGTAGTACAGGTAGTAGCAGAACTAAAACTAGAACCAAGATCTCTTGAATCACAATAAAGTGCCATTGCCATTTAATCACTAAAAACCTATATTTCCAACAGTGGAAATGGGTTGTTCATCACAGCTTAGATAATATATCCCTTAAATCCTGGTCCAACAAACAGTTTTCTGATTGATTTGCATCTCCAAGATACCTCAATATTAGGAAAGCACTGTCCTGAGTACAACACACAACACTTCAGACTCTAAATATCAACATGGGGCACGGTGGCTCATGCCTGTAATCCCAGCACTTTGAGAGGCTGAGTGAAGTGAGTGGACTGCTTGAGGTCAGGAGTCTGAGACCAGCCTGACCAACATGGTGAAACCCTATCTCTACTAATACAGAAAATTAGCTGGGTATGGTGGTGGGCGCCTGTAATCCCAGCTACTTGGGAGGCTGAGGCAGGAGAATTGCTTGAACCTGGGAGGCAGAGGTTGCAGTGAGCCAAGACGGTGCCACTGTTCCAGCCTGGGCGACACAGCGAGATTCTGTCTTAAAAAATAAATAAATAAGTATCAACATGATTTTAGTAAGAGGTATACGTTTGGCCAGCACAGCCTAGTTTTCTCTAGGGCCAGACTACCTAAGGGAACTTACAAAACAAAGATTCTGAATCCTCAAGATTACTCACAGGATCCAGCAAAAAAACATTCAAAAGCAGAGCTACCTCCAAGGACCTTCTAGACAGACTTCCCTCAACACTACTGAAGTATAAAGGCCTCAGATACTCTAAAACCACATACTTTGGAGCTGAAAAAATTTAGATTCAGAAAAAAGAGTAAAGGTTGCAAAGTTGTTTCCTGTCGTTTCGGTGGTCTTCATAACTCCCAAGATGTTTTCAATCGCATAAGACACACAGCCAAAGGAGGCTGAAGAGGAGGATCAAACAAAGCTGGGAGGGGTGGGATGGGGCTTTAAATGGAAACTATGCAAAACAAGTTTCACCTGATTTGATATTCAAACCTAAGCAAAGCTCAGCATTTGATTAAGTAAGGCTTCAAATTCCACTGTAACCCACGATATTCAATTCTGTTCTTGGACCACAGAGCTTAAATATCCATTGTTCAGAAGACCTTCTCTACTTTCACCTTTTTTCCCCAGATGAAGTGAAAGGTTTTTAAAAATATATTAAATGTCAAGGACATTCAACACTTTTTCATCCAAAGTCAAAATTTAAGCATCCTTCATAAATGATTAATGCCTAGCCTATTTATTCTGACAACATTTGGCTGATACAGAATAGCTAATTTACTATATTCAGAACAGCTGAATATATATTGGTCTATGGATATACTTTCACAATTATTTCTTTTGTTACCAATTTAGAGAAAATAAAATTAACCATTTGACTATGGAAAGAACAACTGCATATATGTATTTTAAAAGAAAAGGAACTCAATAAGAAGTCTCAGTTTGATGTTCTCGGACAAATCCTTTGTAACCAGGCCTCACCAGCAATAAGAAAAATCAAGGGCCCAGATCATAATTAAAAGAGAATTTGACCCATTTTTCCGGAGGCCTCTCCCTTCCATCCTCACTTCAGGCTGAGCTACTCTTGTCTTCTTGAGGATTTCTCTCCAGGGATTATTGAGGGGGCTGCCTTTCCCTCCTTTTTTTTTTTTTTTTTTTTTTTTTTTTGAGACAAGTTTCATTCTGTCACCCAGGCTGGAGTGCAGTGGTGCAATCTCGGCTCACTGCAACCTCCGCCTCCCGGGTTCCAGTGATTCTTCTGCCTTAGCCTCCCAAGTAGCTGGGACTACAGGCATGTGCCACCACACCTGGCTAATTTTTGTATTTTTAGTAGAGACAGGGTTTCACCATATTGGCCAGGCTGGTCCTCCCTCTTTTTAATGCCAGTTAATGCCAGTGTCTAGTAATATGACAATGGGCTTCATTGTGCCCTTCACAGTTCTCTTGAAAAGCTTTGGGAATCTGAGGCTAACAGGCCACTAGGCCTATTATGACATTCCTGAACAACATATGCAAACTGGACCCCACTGTAACCCTCACAACAAAACTATACTTTTTGACAACCTTCACAGAATCTATGAAGCAATTTTTTAGACAGATATTTACTGAATGCCCAATATCCACGTACATTGTATCTCATGGTAAATACTCTGTTTTAGAAATGCTCAGGGATCTGCTGAATTTGAAAGAGAAGTGACAGGCTAGTAGGCAACAGGCTGCATTAAATATAAATGGAAGCATTGAGCTATACCGGAACTAAGGCTATACCTCTTCCCATAGGCTTTTCTTCTCTAGTGAGACTGAGTAACTCTTTGCCAATAATTCATGTCAAGGAACAAGTCAAGCTGACAAGTACTTCTAGAGTGCTAACATTACCCTTGGACTGACTGGACTATATAGCATCCGAAAGGCACAGAGGCAGCACTAGGAAAATTTACAGACTTAAATTCTGCCCATTGACTTCCTATCTATGATATGATGCCAGGGAGAAATTGAGCAAAATGATCTGGAAAAAATTTATTATACTTTATTACTAAAGATGATGAAATAAAGAAAAAATCAAAATAGCTGAAACTTCTAATGCGACATAATTAGCTTACTTTTATGACTAGATCCAAAGTGGGAGATGTAAGGGTATATTGCACTGGCAATGTTAAGATAAGTCAGGTTTTCTTAATTATAGAGCTGTTTTTCAGATAAGTCTTTTCCTTCTTTCTGAGTAAGAATATTCAGTTGGTGTTCTAAACAAATTTCACTAAAAATATTCATTTCATATTTTGGGCACTTTACCTGTGGATCATCATACATGCAGATACAGAAAGGAATGGACACACTTTTCAGAAGGCCCAGCGTGATCTCAGATAATCATCCAGTCTCTCAATCACTCCGTCTTAGATATGCTTGAAAAAGGCAACAGGGCTGCATCAAGTGGGGCTTAAAGTTCCAGTAGGTGCTTTCCCCAACTCCATGGGAAAACTGGAAATAACTGACATTGGGTATCTTTTCCCAAGATTACTTTACAACCAAAGACTGGACTATACTGTTTCTTATTATCCGAGTGATTCCCTATAGACTCATCCAATCTTTAGGGAGAACTCTTTTTTAAATTATGTAGGAAGACATTGATTGACATGAAATAAGATTCCTGATATATCTTTGGGTATTATCCTAACTGCCACTTTTCACCATCCCCCATCCCTGCCAACACATGAGAAAGATGTATGCATTTATATTTGTACACACACAGAGCCAACTTGCTGTAGCCTTGAAGTGAGCATTGGCATTTTCAGCACTGAAAGAAGCATTTGTCTGTTATCTAGAAATAACTGAAGAAAAAATTAAATCATGAGTGGTGTCTCCCAAGTAAATACGTAAAAAGGAATTTATAACAGAACATACCTTAAAAATGTTTCTTTCTGAGTCTGTTACTCTCAAAATATCTGTGTGTATATTAGATCTTTCAAATTCTCTCCATGACTAAGAGAAAGCATGAGAGAACTTGCTGGTGTGGTGGAAATGTTTTATATCTTTGTAGAAGTATGAGTTAATAGGTCTGTGTATTGTCAAAACTCCTAAAAGTGTGCACATAGGATACATGTATTTCATTTAATGTAAATTTTATTTTAAAAAGAACCATAAACAAGTATGGAACTAGAGTAGATTTGCTTTTTGCAGTGGTATGGAATAGCGGTTTAAAACTACTACTTTCTGTGTATTCTAGGCTTGAGTAAATGATTAAATATAGTGAAATAATGGCTGACAGGTTCCTCCTGTTAGATAATCAGTTACAGAAATGTGGAAGATGAGAACATAACCTTAAGTGTGGCACTGGAGTTGTTGGTTTCAAATATGAACTTGTGGCATGTTTGTGTTACATAAAAATATCTACAGGTGTTATAAAACATACAGAAATATATATACATATATATATATTTTTTTTTTTTTTTGAGACAGTCTCGTTCTGTCACCCAGGCTGGAATGCAGTGGCATGATCTCAGCTCACTGCAACCTCCACCTCTCAGGTTCAAGCAATTCTCCTGCCTCAGCCTCCCAAGTAGCTGAGATTGCAGGTACACGCCACCACCATGCCCAGCTAATTTTTGTAATTTTTGTATTTTTAGTAGAGATGGGGTTTCACCATATTGGCCAGGCTGGTCTCAAACTCCTGACTTCAGGTGATCTGCCCACCTCGGCCTCCTTTCAAAGTGCTGGGATTACAGGTGTCAGTCACCATGCCCAGCTGCATTTTTATTAAAGGAGGAAATTCAGCAAATAAAATATAGTTCTTGGAAATTAAAGAATTAAAACAGAAAGAGAAACCTCAAAAGAACATTTAAAAGATCAAGTTGCCGGGCGCGGTGGCTCACGCCTGTAATCCCAGCACTTTGGGAGGCCGAGGCGGGCGGATCACGAGGTCAGGAGATTGAGACCATCCTGGCTAACACAGTGAAACCCCGTCTCTACTAAAAATACAAAAAATTAGCCGGGCAAGGTGGCGGGCGCCTGTAGTCCCAGCTACTCCGGAGGCTGAGGCAGGAGAATGGCGTGAACCCCGGGGGGCGGAGCCTGCAGTGAGCCGAGATCGCGCCACTGCACTCCAGCCTGGGCGACAGCGAGACTCTGTCTCAAAAAAAAAAAAAAAAAAAGATCAAGTTAAGAAAATACCCCAGAGGCTGGGCATGGTGGCTCCCGCCTGTAATCCTAGCACTTAGGGTGGCTGAGGCGGGTGGATCACCTGAGGTCAGGAGTTCAAGACCAGCCTGGCCAACATGGCGAAATCCCATCTCTACTAAAAATACAAAAATTAGCCAGGCGTGGTGGTGCATGCCTGTAATCCCAGCTACTTGGGAGGCTGAGGCAGGAGAATCGCTTGAACCTGGTAGGTGGGGGTTGCAGTGAACCAAGATCGGGCCACTGCACTCCAGTCTGGGTGACAGAGCCAGACTCCATTTCGAAAAACAAACCAACAGCCGGGCGCGGTGGCTCAAGCCTGTAATCCCAGCACTTTGGGAGGCCGAGGCGGGTGGATCACGAGGTCAGGAGATTGAGACCATCCTGGCTAACACGGTGAAACCCCGCCTCTACTAAAAAAATACAAAAAAATTAGCCGGGCGTGCTGGCGGGCGCCTGTGGTCCCAGCTACTTGGGAGGCTGAGGCAGGAGAATGGCGTGAACCCAGGAGGTGGAGGTTGTGGTGAGCCGAGATCGCGCCACCGCACTCCAGCCTGGGGGACAGAGAAAGACTCCGTCTCAAAAAAAAAAAAAAAAAAAAAAAAAAAAGAAAAACAAACCAACAAACAATGGGACTTAAAATATAATGGAGAAATAACTCGAAAATTCTCTCTCAAGTTATTGATGTAGTCAATGCAACCAAACTACCCACTGTAGTCTTTGAAAAATATATACCACTCATACATATACTTCCCCCTCCCCCCAAGTCTACCGAAAGAGGTCTTCTACCAAATTGAGTGACTGAACCAACAAAGTCTACACAATAGAATTTAATATGAGAGGTCTGGTGTGGTGGCTCACGCCTGTAATCCCAGCACTTTGGGAGGCCAAGGAGGGCAGATCACCTGAGGCCAGGAGTTTAAGACCAGCCTGGCCAATATGGTGAAATCCTGTTTCTACTAAAAATACAAAAATTAGCCGGGCGTGGTGGCACACACCTGTAGTCCCAGCTACTCCGGAGGCTGAGTCATGAGAATCACTTGCACCTGGGAGGTGGAGGTTGCAGTGAGCTGAGATCGCACCACTGCACTCCAGCCTGGGCAACAGAGTGAGACTGTCTCAAAGGAAAAAAAAAAAAAAAAGAATTTAACATTGAACATGAGAGAGGACAATGGTGAAAAGGAGAGAACAAAGTGGCAGTTGTGCAGTAGACAGGAAAGGCATGTCAGAAGGCTTCAGGGAAGATTTCTTCAAGATAAAACTGAATTTCCAATGAGTTTCAATGTATTGAGAGGAGATTTACACAGCTGAAGGAACATTTGAGATTTTGAGATTGAATTACTAAGTGGTATGAAGAGAAACTAATTGCAAATGTGGGTGCATGCATACCAACAATTTTTAACTTCTGACAAGACATGATTACCTTGCGTAGAAAAGACAAGGTAATCATGGTTTTCTACATGTCTCACCAGTGAACAGCCTTTATGTAGTCACAACAAAGTAAACCCTGAATACTGAGCTAAGATTATGATAACACTTTATAGAGAGAAAGGGGAGACAAGCATGGGGCAGGAGTGAAAAGAGCTAAATCCTCATCTATAGAGGTCAACAGAAAATGCCTAAAACTGAAAGATCAAGTGACAGCAACAGAAGCGTATCAATTCAGAGCCATGAAGGCAGGTAAAACTAACCAGCTAATAGTAGTAAGTGATTGCTTTTAAGGAGTGCATGGAAGTCCGCTGTTTTTCATAGCAATTTGTACAACTATTTGACATAACGTATGCACATATAAACCTGATCATAAAAACTAAATTTTAAAAACTCAATTTTTTTTCTTTAACTCCTTTTACATGGGCTTTCCAATTATTAATAAACAGAAGCTCAATTTTTAAAATCCCATAAAACAGCTAGATAACACATGGAAATGGCATTGGATTTAGTTTTCACTATTCTAATCAGTGTTTCAAAACTGGAATAGAAAGTATTTAAACTATAAGCAAACAAAAGCAAAAGGGGAAGCCAATTATAGAGCAATGACGATTGTAAACACCATACTGATCATGAAATACTTTCAAATATATCCCAGTTTTACATGGAATTGGCAAAGAAATTGAGGATTATAGGGTTATTACTTACTCTTAGAATTAAAAAATTAAGGATTTATTATTTCTAGCATAATTCTAATGGCCTTAAAAAACGTCAACTTTTAAGAATATGCCTTTCTCACAAAATAACAAAAACGAAACAGATAATTGATATGAATTTGTCTTAATTGAGGAATATTCCTCCCTAGTTAAAAAAAGGAACAACGTAGAGAGCTTACCACTAGACAAATTGGTTGACGGTAATTTTTTGGATCTGTATCAACTAGAGGAAAGAAACACAAGATGTTCCTAGCATTCTTATCTAAGATATGATAAGGCAGTTCTAAATAAAGGCCATGTCTGAGAAAGAAGTGTGAGGATTCCTGCATGGTCAGGCAGATGGACAAAAGTCAGTCAGGTGACTAGTATGTACGGAGCACCCACTCTGTGCCAGGCACCCTGCCAGCCCCTGAGGATACAACAGTAAACAGGATGTAATCCCTCCTCTCATAGATCCTACTGGTCAGATCTAAAAGGGAGAGAGTGAAAAAAAAAAAAAAAAACCACCACCAGAAATATGCTGATTTCAGTAAGCTGCAATTAAAGCTTACCCAGGAATTTGTGTGAACACTACTGAAGAGACTCAATTCAGTAAAACAATCTGTCTCTGTGTCTCCGTTTCCACATCCCAGCACAGGGGATGGCAACTAAAATGAATGTTATTTATAGGATTCTGCCCAAGATCCCTAAACCTAAGGGCTTTCTCTACTGCTCTAAAGTAAGGGGTGAAGGCTGAAGTATCCAGCACAGGATTCATGTTTGCAGAGAGACAGGAAGCACTTCCTGGGTTAGAGTAAACCAAGTTTTCGGTAAACTCCCTGGAAAGTTATTCCTAGAGGGGAGATAAATGCCAGAGTGTAGATAATGAGATAAACCAAGCAGTCAAACTAGTTCTGCCCTGCCTTCTGGCAAACAGGGTTCTCTGGGAACATCCACCCTACTCATTCACACAAGGATGAACTGCTGGGCCGGGCATGGTCTGCACCTTGAGGCAAAAGAACTGAGTAAAGACCTTATACTTCAGGTTCTACCTTATAAAGAAATCTGTAAAGGCACCAGTAGCTCTCACTTGGAGGACTATCAGAAGGATGCCAACATAGTTACACAAAAATAATTTCAAAAAGCACAATATATTCAATGCTGCCCTGTGTTAATTATGGTTGCCTTAATGACATCTGTTAGGACCAGTCCCTTCTCATTATTTTTTTTTTCAGAATTTTCTAGACTGTTCTATCTATTCTTTTACCAATGAATTTCAAAAATGGTTTACCAGGTTGTATGAAAAATTCTATTATACTGCCTTTTTATCAATCATTCTTTATATCCAATTTAGTCCCTACAAAAATATGGATTTACCAGAACTGAAAACAAAAGCCAAGATTTGATGGTGTAGACTACGGAAAGCTATCAGAGTGAAGCATAAAACTTGGCCCTTGTCTTCTTGATACACATGACAGGGAAAAAGGTCAGGCTGACTTATTTATATTCATTATCTAAAAGAAAGATGTCAGTTTTTCAGGAGAGAAATTTTTGCTGATACTGAACTAAGAAATGTAACCCTTCATAAGAGATAAAATAGCAGATGGAATCTTCAATTTGGGGGGTGAGAGTGGCAGTAAAAAATTTTTTTCAAATGATATTAGCCATTTCCAGTATCAAACTTTGCTAAAAGCTGACGGTTTTAGCATCAGAATGCAAACATCAAAATCTCCACAGGAAACACTGAAATGTCAGATTAGCTGGCACAGAGTAAGATGCAACTGAATTCAGTGACTCAAGTACCGAGCTCATTCTCATTGCAGGCACACAGCAATTTCTCGGCTGCTGCCCAAGGACACAGAATGAGTTACCTGACGATTTGCATCACCACCGCAAAATGAGAAACACATCTATTGGTTGCAAAATTTCACCCTCACTTCAGTGTGTCATCCTTTAGCATGAATATTTTTAAAGGGTGAGAAATAGATGGCACATTGTTAAAGATATATTCTTGCCAGTTCAGCCACAATCCTACCTTGCCCTTCAGTTAGGACACTATTGTGAAGAGGCCATCACAAAATTTTAATTTGGCTTCTACAGTTGTGAAGATAAAGGCTACTGCAAAACTAAGTAGTTAAAACTAACTCCTTAAAAGAGAAACAAACGAATCTTTTGAGCTCTGTCCATTAGATACCTAACGCAATGCTTTAAGGTTTCTGTATTTTAAATTATATTATAGCTACTAACCACTTAGAATTTTGCTTCTAAATATTTCAAATCTATGAAATGGCTATCAAGTTTTCATTTCAACTGTTATTTTTTCAGTGCAATAAGACAGCCCAATTATTACTTACAGTATCTGAGACAAGACTTTTGAATTCATTTACAAAGCTTCCAGGATAGACTTGTATTTCTTACTTTTATGAGTCTATTTCTTAGAAAAAGTTAAGGTTTTGATCTCAATACTTATGCAACACTTAAAACAGTTTCATAAATTAGTTACTTTATGGTTGTTTCTTACTAAAATCTAGAACCTTGTTTTTTAGATAATATTCTCATTTCCTATAAACTTTTTCAAACCTATAAAAGTAACTTTTTTTAAAAAGTTTTTTGGATTTCCATTTCAAGATGGCCGAATAAGAACAGTTCCCATCTGCAGCTCCCAGCATGACTGACAGAAGACAGGTGATTTCTGCATTTCCAACTGAGGTACCTGGCTCATCTTGCTGGGACTGGTTGGTCAGTGGGTGCAGCCCACAGAGGGCAAGCCGAAGCAGGGTGGGGCACTGCCTCACTTGTGAAGCACAAGGGGTCAGGGTATTTCCCTTTCCTAGTCAAGGGAAGCTGTGACAGACGGTACCTGGAAAAACAGGACACTCCCACCCAAATACTGCACTTTTCCAACAGTCTTAGCAAACGGCACACCAGGAGATTATATCCCGTGCCTGGCTCGGTGGGTCCCAGGCCCACAGAGCCTTGCTCACTGCTACCCTAGCAGTCTGAGATCGAACTGTGAGGCAGCAGCCTGGCAGGGGGAGGGGTGTCTGCCATTGCAGAGGCTTGACTAGGTAAACAAAGCAGCCCAGGAAGCTCGAACTGGGCGGAGCCCACCACAGCCCAGCAAGGCGGCTGCCCCTGTAGACTCCACCTCTGGCCGCAGGACATAGCTGAACAAAAGGCAGCAGAAACTTCTGCAGACTTAAACGTCCCTCTCTGACAGCTCTGAAGAGAGCAGTGGTTCTCCCAGCACAGTGTTTGAGCTCAGAGAAAGGATAGACTGCCTCCTCAAATGGGTCCCTAACCCCCGTGTAGCCTGAGAGACACCTCCCAGTAGGGGCCTACTGACACCTCATATAGGCGGCTGCCCCTCTGGGAGGAAGCTTCCAGAGGAAGGATCAGGCAGCAGTATTTGCTGTTCTGCAGCCTCTGCTGGTGATACCCAGGCAAACAGGCTCTGTGATGCACCTCCAGCAAACACCAACAGACCTGCAGCTGAGGCACCTGACTGTTAGAAGGAAAACTAACAAACAGAAAGGAATAGCATCAACATCAACAATAAGGACATCCGCACCAAAACCCCATCTGTAGGTCACCAACATCAAAGACCAAAGGTAAATAAAACCACAAAGATGGGGAGAAACCAGAGCAGAAAACCTGAAAATTCTAAAAATCAGAGTGCCTCTGCTCCTCCAAAGGATCGCGCCCCTTGCCAGCAATGGAACAAAGCTGGATGGAGAATAACTTTGACGAGCTGACAGAAGTAGGCTTCAGGAGGTCGGTAATAACAAACTTCTCCAAGCTGAAGGAGGGTGTTTGAACCCATCACAAGGAAGCTAAAAACCTTGAAAAAAGATTAGACGAATGGCTAACTAGTATGAACAGTGTAGGGAAGATCTTAAATGACCTGATGGAGCTGAAAACCATGGCATGAGAACCATGTAACACATTCACAAGCTTCAATAGCCAATTCAATCAAGTGGAAGAAAGGGTATCAGTGATTGAAGATCAAATTAATGAAATAAAGTGAGAAGAGAAGTTTAGAGAAAAGAGAGTAAGAAGAAACAAAGCCTCCAAGAAATATGGGACTATGAGAAAAGACCAAATCTACGTTTGATTGGTGTACCTGAAAGTGATGGGGAGAATGGAACCAAGTTGGAAAACACTCTGCAGGATATTATCCAGAAGAACTCCCCCAACCTAGCAAGGCAGGTCATCATTCAAATTCAGGAAATACAGAGAACACCAAAAGGATACTCCTCGAGAAGAGCAACCCCAAGACACATAATTGTCAGATTCACCAAGGTTGAAATGAAGGAAAAAATATTAAGAGCAGCCAGAGAGAAAGGTCGGGTTACCCACAAAGGGAAGCCCATCAGACTAACAGCAGTTCTCTCGGCAGAAACTCTACAAGCCAGAAGAGCGTGGGGGCCAATATTCAACGTTCTTAAAGAAAAGAATTTTCAACCCAGAATTTCATATCCAGCCAAACTAAACTTCATAAATAAAGGAGAAATAAAATCCTTTACACACAAGCAAATGCTGAGATTTTGTCACCACCAGGCCTGCCTTAAAAGAGCTCCTGAAGGAAGCACTAAACATGGAAAGGAACAACCAGTACCAGCCACTGCAAAAACATGCCAAATTGTAAAGATCATCAATGCTAGGAAGAAACTGCATCAACTAATGGGTAAAATAACAAGCTAACATCATAATGACAGGATCAAATTCACACATAAAAATATTAATCTTAAATGTAAACGGGCTAAATGCCCCAGTTAAAAGACACAGACTGGCAAATTGGATAATGATTCAAGACCCGTCAGTGTGCTGTATTCAGGAGACCCATCTCACGTACTGAGACACACATAGGCTCAAAATAAAAAGATGGAGGAAGATCTACCAAGCAAATGGAAAGCAGAAAAAAGCAGGGGTTGCAATCCTAGTCTCTGATAAAACAGACTTTAAACCAACAAATGTCAAAAGAGACAAAGAAGGCCATTACATAATGGTAAAGGGATCAATTCAACAAGAAGAGCTAACTATCCTAAATATATATGCACCCAATACAGGAGCACCCAGATTCATAAAGCAAGCTCTTAGAGACCTACAAAGAAACTTAAGACTCCTACACAATAGTAGTGGGAGACTTTAACACCCCACTGCCAATATTAGATCAACGAGCCAGAAAATTAACAAGGATATCCAGGACTTGAACTCAGCTCTGGACCAAGCAGACCTAATAGACATCTACAGAACTCTCCACCCCAAATCAACAGAGTATACATTCTTCTCAGCACCACGTCACACTTATTTCAAAATTGACCATAGTTGGAAGTAAAGCACTCCTCAGCAAATGTAAAAAAACAGAAATCACAACAAACTGTCTCTCAGACCACAGTGCAATCAAATTAGAATTCAGGATTAAGAAACTCATTCAAAACTGCACAACTACATAGAAACTGAACAACCTGCTGCTGAATGACTACTGGGTACATAACGAAATGAAGGCAGAAATAAAGATGTTCTTTGAAACCAATGAGAACAAAGACACAACGTATCAGAATCTCTGGGACACATTTAAAGCAGTGTGTAGAGGGAAATTTACAGCACTAAATGCCCACAAGAGAAAGCAGGAAAGATCCAAAATTGACACACTAACATCACAATTAAAAGAACTAGAGAAGCAAGAGCAAACACATTCAAAAGCTAGCAGAAGGCAAGAAATAACTAAGATCAGAGCAGAACTGAAGAAGACAGAAACACAAAAAACCCTTCAAAAAAAAAATCAATGAATCCAGGGGCTAGTTTTTTGAAAAGATCAACAAAATTGATAGACCGCTAGCAAGACTAATAAAGAAGAAAAGAGAAAAGAATCAAGTAGACGCAATAAAAAATGATAAAGGGGATTATCACCACTGATCCCACAGAAATACAAACTACCATCGGAGAATACTATAAACACCTCTATGCAAATAAACTACAAAATCTAGAAGAAATGGGTAAATTCCTGGACACAGACACCCTCCCAAGACTAAACCAGGAATCAGTTGAATCTCTGAATAGACCAATAACAGACTCTGAAATTGAGGCAATAATTAACAGCCTACCAACCAAAAGAAGTCCAGGACCAGAAGGATTCACAGCTGAATTCTACCAGAGGTACAAAAAAAGCTGGTACCATTCCTTCTGAAACTATTTCAATCAATAGAAAAAGAAGCAGTCCTCCGTAACTCATTTTATGAGGGCAGCATCATCCTGATACCAAAGCCTGGCAGAGACACAACACAAAAAGAATTTTAGACCAATATCCCTGATGAACATCGATGCAAAAGTCCTCAATACAGTGAAACCCCGTCTGTACTAGAAACCGTGTCTCTATTAAAAAATACAACAACAACAAAAAAAACTAACCAGGCATTGTGGCGGGTGCCTGTAGTCCCAGCTAATCGGGAGGCTGAGGCAGGAGAATGGCGTGAACCCGGGAGGCGGAGCTTGCAGTGAGCCGAGATCACGCCACTGCACTCCAGCCTGGGCCACAGAGCGAGACTCCGTCTCAAAAAAAAATAAAAAATAAAAAAGAGCCGGGCGCAGGGGCTCATGCCTGTAATCCCAGCACTTTGGGAGGCCGAGGCGGGCAGATCACGAGGTCAGGAGATCAAGACCATCCTGGCTAACACGGTGAAACCCCGTCTCTACTAAAAATACAAAAAAAATTAGCCAGGCGAGGTAGCAGGCGCCTGTAGTCCCAGTTACTCAGGAGGCTGAGGCAGGAGAATGGTGTGAACCCCGGGGGGCGGAGCCTGCAGTGAGCCAAGATCACACCACTGCACTCCAGCCTGGGTGAAAGAGCGAGACTCCTTCTCAAAAAAAAAAAAGTCCTCAATAAAATACTGGCAAACCAAACCCAGCAGCACATCAAAAAGCTTACCCACCACGATCAAGTTGGCTTCATCCCTGGGATGCAAGGCTAGTTCAACATATGCAAATCAATAAACTTAATTCATCATATAAACAGAACCAACGACAAAAACCACATGATTATCTCAATAGATGCAGAAAAGGCCTTCAATAAAATTGAACAGCCCTTCATGCTAAAAACTCTCAATAAACTAGGTATTGATGGAACATATCTCAAAATAATAAGAGCTATTTATGACAAACCCACAGCCAATATCATACTGAATGGGCAAAAACTGGAGGCATTCCCTTTGAAAACTGGCATAAGACAGGGATGCCCTCTCTCACCACTCCTATTCAACATAGTGTTAGAAGTTCTGGCCAGGGCAATCAGGCAAGAGAAGGAAATAAAGGGTATTCAACTAGAGAAAGAGGAAGTTAAATTGTTCCTGTCTGCAGATGACATGATTTGTATATTTAGAAAACCCTATCATCTGTGCCCAAAATCTCCTTAAGCTGATAAGCAACCTCAGCAAACTCTCAGGATACAAAATCAACGTGCAAAAATCACAAGCATTCCTACACATCAAGAACAGACAAACAGAGAGCCAAATCATGAGCGAACTCCCATTCACAATTGCTACAAAGAGAATAAAATACCTAGGAATCCAACTTACAAGGGATGTGAAGGACCTCTTCAAGGAGAACTACAAACCACTGCTCAATGAAATAAAAGAGGAAACAAACAAATGGAAGAACATTCCATGCTCATGGATAGGAAGAATCAACATCGTGAAAATGGCCATACTGCCCAAGGTAATTTATAGATTCAATGACATCCCCATCAAGCTACCAATGACTTTCTTCACAGAATTGGAAAAAGCTACTTTAAAGTTCATATGAACCAAAAAAGAGTCCACATTGCCAAGACAATCCTAAGCAAAAAGAACAAAGCTGGAGGCATCACCCTACCCGACTTCAAACTATACTACAAGGCTACAGTAACCAAAACAGCATAGTACTGGTAGCAAAACAGAGATATAGACCAATGGAACAGAACAGAGGCCTCAGAAATAATGCCACACATCTACAACCATCTGATCTTTGACAAACCTGATAAAAACAAGAAATGGGGAAAGGATTCCCTATTTAATAAATGGTGCTGGGAAAACTGGCTAGCTATATGTAGAAAGCTGAAACTGGATCCCTTCCTTATGCCTTATATAAAAATTAATTCAAGACGGATTAAAGACTTACATGTTAGACCTAAAACCATAAAAACCCTAGAAGAAAACCTAGGCAATACGATTCACGACACAGGCATGGGCAAGGACTTCATGACTAAAACACCAAAAGCAATGGCAACAAAAGCCAAAATTGACAAATGGGATCTAATTAAACTCAAGAGCTTCTGCACAGCAAAAGAAACTACCATCAGAGTGAACAGGCAACCTACAGAATGGGAGAAAATTTTTACAATCTACCCATTGACAAAGGGCTAATATCCAGAATCTACAAAGAACTTAAATGTACAGAAAAAAAAAAAAACAATCCCATCAAAAAGTGGGCAAGGATATGAACAGACACTTCTCAAAAGAAGACATTTATGCAGCCAAAGACACATGAAAAAATGCTCATAGTCACTGGCGATCAGAGAAATGCAAATCAAAACCACAATGAGATATCATCTCACACCAGTTAGAATGGCAATCATTAAAAAATCATGAAACAACAGATGCTGGAGAGGATGTGGAGAAACAGGAACACTTTTACACTGTTGGTGGGAGCGTAAATTAGTTCAACCACTGTGGAAGACAGTGTGGCAATTCTTCAAGGATCTAGAACTAGAAATACCATTTGACCCAGCAATGCCATTACTGGGTATATACCCAAAGGATTATAAATCATGCTACTATAAAGACACATGCACACATACATTTATTGCAGCACTATTCACAATAGCAAAGACTTGGAACCAACCGAAATGTCCATCAATGATAGACTGGATTAAGAAAATGTGGCACATATACATCATGGAATACTATGCCGCCATAAAAAAGGATGAGTTCATGTTCTTTGCAGGGACATGGATGCAGCTGGAAACCATCATTCTGAGCAAACTATCACAAGGGCAGAAAACCAAACACTGCATGTTCACACTCATAGGTGGGAACTGAACAATGAGAACACTTGGACACGGGAAGGGGAACATCACACACTGGGGCCTGTCGTGGGGTGGGGGCAGGGGGAGGGATAGCATTAGGAGAAATATCTAATGTAAACGATGAGTTGATGGGTGCAGCAAACCAACATGGCACATGTATACCTATGTAACAAACCTGTACATTGCGCACATGTACTCTAGAACTTAAAGTATAACAAAAATAAATAAATAAATTAAAAGCTTTATGTTCATTTTTGGGGATTTGGTTCATTATTTCTTCTCTAATATAATTGCTATTTTCAGTCAGACTTTAAATATCATTTTTATTTTGACTCATTCTCTGGATAAATTTAAAGTTGGCAATAAGACACAGCTCTTTTCTACGTGGCAGTGGTCAGGATTTTTGCAGTGATCCTTAGGTGACTTTGAGTGAATTTAAAAGCTGGCTTCCCTTCCTTGATACATTCATGGTCATTTACCAGAAAAGCATAATAAATTTACCTATCCACAATGCAAATGCCACGTCTTACATGTAGCACCCTAGATTAAATGCAAAACCTGCCTAATGCTATGTGGTGGTCCTGCTTTGCTTTAAATGTTAGGTTTACATTTTGGGAGGCCGAGGCCAGTGGATCACGAGGTCAAGAGATAGATACCATCCTGGCCAATATGGTGAAACTCCGTCTCTACTAAAAATACAAAACTTTGCTAGGCGTGGTGGCATACACTTGTAGTCCCAGCTATTCAGGAGGCTGAGGCAGGAGAATCGCTTGAACCCGGGAGAGGGAGGCTGCAGTGAGCTGAGATCGCACCACTGCACTCCGGCCTGGTGACAGAGCGAGACTCCGTCTCAAAAAAAAAAAAAAAAACAAAAAAAAAAAAAAAAAAAGTGAGGTTTAAATCAGAGTCTCAACAACTAACATATGCTATGGAGGAAAAAGAAATCAACCCATACACTTTGAATTCAAATCCACAACCATGCATTTTAAAGTACAAAACAGAAGTATTACACATGGTCCCTGACCTCAGAGAATGTCTAGTCTAACAGAAGTGACAAATCATGGGAAAAACCAATGCTTTGTATAGTGTATCAGTGACAACGAAGGCAGTGGAAGCAAGTGTGAAGGAGTATTGGAGGCAGGACTCCAATGAACAAGATATGGTTATGCAAGCAGAAGGAAAGAAAGTAGAATATAAAAGTCCTGGTACTTTCAAACAGCAAGCTGATTTTTCTTGTGACTTGTTCATTTTTATCATCCAGGAATTAAGGGGATTTCCTTCACAGGGTTCATCTTCAGTTTGCCCATGTCTATTTCTGTGCTTCAAAAAAGGGAAGAGGAGAAAAATAGGGCAATGTCATTTTTTGAGAGCATGAGATTCTTTAGGAGGCCGAGGCAGGAGAAGTGCTTGCGCCAGGAGTTTGAGACCAGCCTGGGAACACAGTGATAACTTGTCTCTACAAAAAATTAGGCAGGCATGGCAGTGCACACCTGTAGTCCCAGCTACCTGGGAGGGTGAGGCACGAGGACTGCTTTGAGCCCAGGAGGTTGAGGCTGCAGTAAGCTAAGTAAGCTATGATAGCATCTCTGGACTCCAGCCTGGGTAACAAGAGTAAATCCCTGTATCAAAAAAAAAAAAAAAAAAAAGGCATGAGATTCACTATGAAGACCTGGATATAAGTCCTGGCTCCACTACCTACTAACTGTGTGAAACATTTATTTAACATTTCTGGGCCTCAATTTTCCCATCTATATAAGATGTATGACAAGGCCATGTAGAAATTATATGAGATTGTATGTACAGAAAATACTTTGTAACAAGCTATTTTTAATCAGTTATCAAATTTTCATACATCAATCAACCATTCAGATTTCAAGAACTATATTCCTATATATTGGTTTATGGGCATTTAGGAGGATAACTTTAAAATTTAAGATACTGGATTTTTTTGGGCCAGGCACGGTGGCTCACACCTGTAATCCCAGCACTTTGGGAGGCTGAGGCAGGCGGATCACGAGGTCAGGAGATCAAGACCATCCTGGCTAACACAGTGAAACCCCGTCTCTACTAAAAATACAAAAAATAAGCCGGGCGTGGTGGTGGGCGCCTGTAGTCCCAGCTACTCGGGAGGCTGAGGCAGGAGAATGGCGTGAACCCGGGAGGCGGAGCTTGCAGTGAGCCGAGATTGTGCCACTGCACTCCAGCCTGGGCGACAGAACGAGACTCCGTCTCAAAAAAAAAAAAAAAACACACACAAAAAAACCAGATACTGGATTTGTGTGTGTGTGTGGGGAGAGAGAGATTGATTTTAAGCAACAAAAGAGATAGCTATGTACTAAACTCTAATTTTGCTACAGATACGATACTGAGCCAAACTGTCCTTTGAAGTTCCTTGCCCAATATTCTTGGATTATTTGAAGTCATGCTTGACATCTGACTATGCAAAGAATTAAACTCTCTTTTAATTAATTAAAGTTTTCCACATAAAACTGATGTGGCTAGGTCATTTTTGTGGTCCCTTTTAATATTTAATCTCATAGCTCTTAAAGAATTCAAGTACCCACTTTAGGCTATGAAACGATCAAGTTTTAACAATATTCAAAGCTCTTCTTCAATTAAGTCAGGTGACAGGCTGGGTCTGAGCCTTAGTTGCCTTATCAGTTGATCAGTAAATACAGGGTAATATCAGTACCTATTTCCTAGGACTCCCAGAAGTGAGGGAGACTGAGTGAGAGAAAGCTCATGATAGTGTATGGCACATGCTAAGCATTAGCTGTTGTTTTACATGTATTATTAATGAGACAAAAGGAGTGCTGACTTCAAAAGCTGCTGGTATTAAAAACTGCAGAGGACTGCCTTTGAAAAAATTAGCTCTGTCATTAAAAATGATTGAATAAAGCACCTGAAGTTTTAACCTGGACTGAGGATTTTTCCATTTCAGTTTTAATAATGTTAGAAAGTTCATGATTAAAGGAACCATAAAGAAATAATTTCTGCCGGGCGCGGTGGCTCACGCTTGTAATCCCAGCACTTTGGGAGGCCGAGGCGGGCGGATCACGAGGTCAGGAGATAGAGACCACAGTGAAACCCCGTCTCTACTAAAAATACAAAAAAAAATTAGCCGGGCGTGGTGGCGGGCGCCTGTAGTCCCAGCTACTCGGAGAGGCTGAGGCGGGAGAATGGCGTGAACCCGGGAGGCGGAGCTTGCAGGGAGCCGAGATTGCGCCACTGCACTCCAGCCTGGGCGACAGAGCCAGACTCCGTCTCAAAAAAAAAAAAAAAAAAGAAATAATTTCTGGCCGGGTGTGGTGGCTCATGCCTGTAATCCTAGCACTTTGGGAGGCTGAGGCAGGCAGATCACTTGAGGTAAGAAGTTCGAGACCAGCCTGGCCTACATGGTGAAACCCTGGCTCTACTAAAAATACAAAAATTAGCTGGGCATGGTGGCACATGCTTGTAATCCCCAGCTACTCGGGAGGCTGAGGTGGGAGGATCACTTGAACCTGGGAGGCAGAGGCTGCAGTGAGGCGAGATTGTGCCACTGTACTCCAGCCTGGGCAACAAAGTGAGACTCCATCTCAAAAAAAAAAAAAAAAAACAAGAAAGAAAAGAAAGAATTTCTGAGTATCTGGCTTGGCCCTTGACACAAGGTTGTGTTCCACAACCCCTTCATCTTGCCGCCCATCAATACTAGTCCAAGGTTAGTACACCATCCCTAGTGGTTCCCCTGCGCCCACATCTCTGTGAATAATCCTTTGTGTATAAACTTCCCTCTAATTATCCTAATCTAAGTGGGCCATCTGTTTCCTGTTGGACCATGAATTATACAATCACTTTACACCCTCAATAGCAACGCAAAAGAGTTCCCACATCATGCCATGCTTTACGTGTTGAGTTTTTTGTTTTTCTTTGGCAATTTGACAGGCAAAAAAAAAAAGGCAAATGTTATCTTTTTCTACCATTGCTTTTGCATTTTTTTGACTATCAGTGAAACTCACCACTTTTCATGTTTATTTGCATTTTTATTCCCTGTTCTGAAAACCACTCATGTCTTTTACCTATTTCTTAATGTTTTTCTGATAAGTTTGAATGATCACTTCATATATATTTGTTATTTGCATGAAAGAAACAAATACCTACTTGACTTACCATAAGTAAGAATGGAAATTTACTCTGAGGACTTAGGAATGTCTCTAATGGAGGCTACATAGAAGGATTTAATTAAGCCTCAGGAAAGGACTCAGGATCAGGAACCGGAGCGTTATACTGAGGTTGGGAAGTCCTCTTGATCCATATTTCGTCTCCTCCTATCTGCCTGTCAGCATCATTCTGCTTATCACTATAAAATGAATTGTTACTGCTTCTTGGTCCACATGGTAGAAAATGGTCACCACCAAATGGCCCCAAGTATAACTCCACTATTCAAAAGAGCAGCCAGCAGAGGTGAGAATCCTAGACTTAGTTCTAAATTCCTGGGTCAGGTGGCCAGTTGAATGAAGGTCAGGTTGGACTAAGATGACCAATTCAACTAAACCAAGTAGACAAGAGTGAAAAGGTTCCCAGGAAAGTAGTGTGACTAGCACAGACTACAAAGCTGTTCTAAAGTTTCAAAACCAAGAACATTACTATGCTATTATAATATTAATAATTTTAATGGTCACTGCTATACTTATGAAATGACCTTTTTCTAATGTCTAATAGCCTTACATAAATGGGATAACTATAAATATTAAGATATTTCATCCTAATTTAGTGTGAAAGATACATTAAGGTGGTATATTTTCTCTCCAAGAGAGGTTAGACTTTGGTATCAGTTTTCACATAATTGCAGGCATAATAACTGTTGATTACAATGCTTAGTCACTGGCACAAATTCAGAGTCCACTAATTAAATGGCAGCACAATCCCACTAAATTGAATAAACTAATTAAACGAATGTGGCTGGATTCGTTATAAAGTGAATTTCATATGCCAAGATGGACTATAACCTGTCAGTACAGCTGCCAAGCTTAAGCTCAAATGAACAACAGTTATGAGTAGTACACTTGAGTTGGTTTCAGGCAAAACCTCACAACAAACAATCTAACCCCCAATGAGCTTTTACAGAAAGATTAATAATATCATATCAATAGAAAGCTAAAACAAAATTACTCTCACTAAATAGTTATTACACTATAAATAAACCAAAGCTTTTCCTTGGTGGGGAAGGCAGATGGTAAGGAGCGGGCAGAACAAGGGATGAACAGCAGTAGGCTAATTTTAGTAAGGCATCTGACTTTATCAATCTCCAAACCTCAGTGGTTTCTGACATTGTGATGGATATCAAAGCTGGGTACCCAAGGGACCTCAGAGAACATCAGAGATGAAAGGAAGCGTAGAGATCAAGATCACCTCAGCTTCCATTCTGACCTGGGGTAGCCCTGGGTCTCAAATGCACCTACTCAAGCCAACTTTTTGGCTTCTCAATAATCTACCCATCTTCCTTTCTACTCAGTCTAACTTCTCATGCAATTACAAGTCTCATACTCTTTTTGGATCTCTCTGTCTTACCCAATCCATCTTTGGGTTGGATTCTCTGTCCCTGGAACAAGCGCTGCTTCCCTGATTTTTATTCTAGGCGCTAACACTGTATTTAAAATGAGCACTTCGTTATCAGTGCTTGACCAGTCTGGCTCTGTCTCCCATCCCTCCTTGGCCTGACCAGCATGGCAGTGCTCATGAGTGCAGCTGCCACCTTCAAGTACTGCACAACAGCTGCTGCCTCATTCCTCATATGATGGTTATTAACATCTTGTATATGCCCTCAAATTCTCCCTTTTTGACTGCTCTGTGAAAATAGATCTGGGACCTTTAAATATTTTTCCTTTGCTGAGTGGCACTTAAGTTTTTTCAGTAGAGGACACTAGAGAGACACTGACGGAGGAAAAGATTTTGCTTCCTGGTTCGGGTGTGTTCACTTTGCAGGCTCCTATTGCATAGATATAGATGGCTTCTCCAGCACCAGGCTCTAGCTGTGTTGGTAGTTTTTCCAGTGCTTCTTTAGCTTCTGCCTGAATTATTTTAGAAACCTGGGAGTCCTGTACTTCAAGAAGCAGTCTATTAGGGAACAGCCAGAATGGATACAAAAATTTTCTTGAACTGAGCTGAACTCTGCCTACCTATTCTGCTCTATCTTGGGAGTAATTTCCTTGCTCGGAAGCAACACAGAATGACAACCTTCTTTCACAAGATACCATCTCAGATAATTGGAATGCAAATATCTTGCTTTTCCTTAGCTTCCTTTTCACTAGATTAGAAATATGCAGCCCCAGTCGGGCATAGTGGCTCACACCTGTAATCCCAGCACTTTGGGAGGCAGAGCCAGGAGTTCAACACCAGTCTGGCCAACATGGTAAAACTCCGACTTACTAAAAACACAAAAATTAGCCGGGCATGGTGGTGACGCGCCTGTAATCCCAGCTTCTTGGGAGGCTGAGGCAGGAGAATCGCTTGAACCTGGGAGGTGGAGGTTGCAGTGAGCTGAGATTGCACCACTGCAATCCAGCCCAAGCAACAGAGCGAAACTCTGTCTAAAAAAAAAAAAAAAAAAAAAACAAACAAACAAAAACAGTCCTTTTAATCATCTCCTACAAGAACTCTCAACATCTTAATCATCTTCTGAATGCACCTCCCTGTCCAGCTTTGTCAGTGTTCTTTGTAAAGTACTGCCCCAGTAACAAAACGCAATGCCCTTGATGTGGTCTGACAATCAATGTGACAATCCCAATATAATGAAATGGAACTGTTTCTTGGTGTAATCAGATGCTGCATTTCTCTTCAGTTAGTTAGGAGCCATACTAGCTTCTAGAATCCATCATTCATGAGTGGATCAACGGAAACTTCCAGATCCTTTGTACACAGCTACCAAGCCAGGACTCACTCATCCTATACATACTTTTCTCCCCCATTAAGAGAAACAACCTTTTCCTAGCATTGTTAAATCGGTTTTGTTCCTACTACTCTTCCTTTTTTTTTTTTTTTTTTTTTTTTGAGACGGAGTCTCGCTGTCGCCCAGGCTGGAGTACAGTGACGCGATCTCGGCTCACTGCGGGCTCCGCCCCCCGGGGTTCACGCCATTCTCCCGCCTCAGCCTCCCAAGTAGCTGGGACTACAGGCGCCGGCCACCTCGCCCGGCTAATTTTTTTGTATTTTTAGTACAGACGGGGTTTCACCGTGTTAGCCAGGATGGTCTTGATCTCCTGACCTTGTGATCCGCCCGCCTCGGCCTCCCAAAGTCCTGGGATTACAGGCGTGAGCCACCGCGCCCGGCCTTTCCTTTTTTTTTTTTTTTTTTTTTTTTTTTTTGAGATGGAGTCTCGCTCTGTCGCCCAGGCTGGAGTGCAGTGGCGCAATCTCGGCTCACTGCAAGCTCCGCTTCCCGGGTTCACGCCATTCTCCTGCCTCAGCCTCTCCGAGTAGCTGGGACTACAGGCGCCCACCACCACGCCCGGCTAATTTTTTGTATTTTTTTTTTTTAGTAGAGACAGGGTTTCACCATGGTCTCGATCTCCTGACCTCGTGATCCGCCCGCCTCGGCCTCCCAAAGTGCTGGGATTACAAGCGTGAGCCACCGCGCCCGGCTCCTTTTTTTTTTTTTTTGAGATAGAGTCTCGCTGTGTCGCTCAGGCTGGAGTGTGGTGGTGCAATCTCCACTCATTGCAAGCTCCGCTTCCCGGGTTTATGCCGTTCTCCTGCCTCAGCTTTCCGAGTAGCAGGGACTACAGATGCCCACCACCACACGCGGCTAATTTTTTTGTATTTTTAGTAGAGATGGAGTTTCACAGTGTTAGCCAGGATGGTCTCTATCTCCTGACCTCGTGATCTTCCCACCTCGGCCTCACAAAGTGCTGGGGTTACAGGTGTGAGCCACCGTGCCAGGCCTGTTCCTAATACTCTTAAAGCAACCGTTAATATGTGCTTACTAAGCACAGATTAGTCTGGTGCAGTGTAGGATGAGAATAATAAGACTCCAGAAAAAGACAATTCCACAGGACCTACAATGATATTTTATGTTTTGACATTGCTGGGCACGGGTAAAGTTTATAATATGTTTATATCAGTAATAATAATATTAAATACTTCCAATACAACATATATGTACATATTATAAACAGCACTTTGGACAACTCATTAATTGAAGCCTTACTAATGTTCCACAAACAATACACAGAGTGACTAGTTCAAGAAATATATATGTAGCTATGGCAATCTAGCCATTTCATTATATAAAGCAATAATTATATTGTAGTAGTATGAAAAGCCATTAGAAATATTTCTAATATCTCAAAGTTATGCATTCGAAACTGACCAATAGTGAAATCTAAATCTGACAAATTAAAAAACCATGTATATAAGTCAAAAGTGGTGTGATTAAGTAAATAACATGACTTCATTATATGAAGTCATGCTAATATTAGTCATGCTAATATATTAGTCATGCTAATAAATCTCTTTCTAAATATACCCTGAACTAGAGTGAATTAGTGTCAGTTATGATATTACATACTAAGACACATTTTATTCTAAGATACGATTAGTTAACATCTTTCAACTATCCTAAATATCTAAGATTTCCTGTTTTTAGAACATATTAATAACAAGCTTGTCTATAAAATGCTACTAAATATACCAGGTATGCATAATACTTTTAATAACTTTTATTATTGCTCATTTAGCTATTAATCACCAGAATTCCTCTAAAGTAAGTCCTCCCTAAAACCGTATCATCAGCATCTTTTCTCAGCTATATTTATTTTCTTCCTTATCAGATGTCATTGCATAAACTTCAGTTCTGGCCTCAAATTCTAATTTAACCATTATAATGTATTTCTCTCTCTTCCTTAGCGTATAAGTGTACAAGACTATATCCTTTTCTATTACGGTACAGCCTGGAGGGCAGCTTATAATGAACCCAATAAGGTGTCAAATGTTCCTGTTCTAGCTCAAATTACTTTTTAAGTTTTTCAGAGAGAAATAAAGTTTCCTTATAAATATCTATTGCCGAGGAACACTTGTAAGTGAGGCTCAATAGTGTCTTGGAAATTCAGTGACCCCCAAAACAAAACTACCCTGTTTCTGGACAAGGGGACTGTGGCAGATACAGCTAAACATCTGCTAGAATTCATTCTTCCTTTCCCACAGTAATCAAGTTTTTTTTTGTTTGTTTGTTTTGTTTGTTTTTTTTTTTTTTTGAGACGGAGTCTCGCTCTGTCGCCCAGGCTGGAGTGCAGTGGCGCAATCTCGGCTCACTGCAAGCTCCGCCTCCCGGGTTCACGCCGTTCTCCTGCCTCAGCCTCTCTTGAGTAGCTGGGACTACAGCCGCCCGCCACCATGCCCGGCTAATTTTTTTGTATTTTTAGTAGAGACGGGGTTTCACCGTGGTCTCGATCTCCTGACCTCGTGATCCGCCCGCCTCGGCCTCCCAAAGTGCTGGGATTACAAGCGTGAGCCACCGCGCCTGGCCAGTAATCAAGTTTTAGCTAGAACACGGTTCCTGGCCAGGACTACATATCTCAGCCCTCTTGAAGCTAAATGTGGCCATGTGACATATTCAATAAAATATTCAGTGGAACACAAACACAAGATATGTAACACTCCAGGCCTAGGCCATAACATCTTGCAAGACTGAAACATCCTCTGTGCACTTTTGACTTTGGAAGTCACATGTAGAGATGACAAAGGAACAGGTCAGCTTAGGTACCTGAATGACTGTGTGGAGCAGAGCTACTGCTTGACCTGTAGAGCTCATCACAGAACCATTTCCTAAGAGGGAAAAAACTGGCTTTAACAATAGCTGGCCACGGTGGCTCACACCTGTAATCCCTGCACTTTGGGAGGCCGATGCGGGTGGATCAACTGAGGTCAGGAGCTGGAGACCAAGGCGACCAATATGGTGAAACCCCATCTCTACTAAAAATACAAAAATTAGCTAGGCGGGATGGCGTGTGCCTGTAGTCCCAGCTACTCAGGAGGCTGAGACAGGAGACTTGCTTGAACCTGGAAGGCGGAGGTTGCAGTGAGCCAAGATCGCACCACTGCACCCCAGCCTGGGTGACAGAGTGAGACTCGGTCTCAAATAAATAAATAAATAAACAAATAAAATTTAATCATTGGGTCCTTTGTTTCAGCAGCACAGCTTACTCTGAACTAGAAAGATACACAAAATTCGTTTCTTAAAAAAACGGTTTGAGGAAGGATAAAGAAGGAAAAACATACACAAACTAAGTTCTAATGTTGGGCTAGATGAAAGATACCCATAATGATTCCAAAGAGAAATAAACCTATTGGAATAAACACCTGTGCCAATGGACTGCCTTGAATGTTCCTTACCCAAGCCTTTTCCTTTTCATCCATCATGTCACTTCTCTCATAAGAAATGCAACTCACTACTGACTCTGATTCTTCCCTTGACTTCAGACAGGAATTCATTCTACATCTTAGTCCTAGCATTCCCATTCTCTTCCTTCTCTCATACTTGCCAGGCATTGTGGCCTCATGATTAGTTATAAGGCTAACACAGAAAACTGCTGAAATCTCTACACATCTTTACATTCCTCCTGTTTTTCCATTGTATCCATTCCTGTTATTCCAGCTCCATCTACAATAACCATGACTTCGTGATTGGTCCTTATTAACGTACTCACTTATCTCATCCCACTATACATATACTGTATTGCTACATCTAAATTAGTCCTCTAGCATAACATCTATATTAGTACTTCGAAAATCTTGATACTGAGTCTATAGACCAGAGGCTGGCCAAAACTACAGCCTATGGGCCAAATCTTGTCTGTGGCCATTTCTGAAAATAAAGTTTATTGGAACACAACCATGCTTACTCATTTATGTACTATTTATGGCTGCTTTTGCACTACAATGGCAAAGTTGACTAGTTTGGACAGAGGCCAAAGGCCACCAACAGTGAAAATGTTTACTATTTGGACCTTTGTAGGAAAAGTTTACCAACCTCTGATATAGACGAACATAATTTCTCATAAAGACAATGACAGCTATCTCCTTATACCTCATTCATTTAACACTAGGACAAGTACCTGTACTAGCAGAATAAGAAATACAAAGATATACATGCCCAAAGATATGAAAGATACAGCACCTGATCTTCGAGATTACAATGTACAGTGAAAGAGAAGGTACATGGGGGGATGCAGGCACGCTGGTAAGCTCAATACAAAAAAACCCTAATACAAGGGAGTATAGAAGTACCAAATGAGCAGTAAAAAGAATAAACACTATATGGAGATAGAAGAAAGAAAGATGATTTTCATCTAGGTAATCAGGAAAGGCTCTATTTATGGAAGTAGTGATGTCAAAGCTGGATTTTTAACCAGAAATAGTATGAGTGAGTGGCAGGCCAAGAGAGCATGAGACAAAATGTTACGCTCTATAACATGCATTACATGCCCTCTTCTATTTCAGGTTTAACCATGGATTACCATTCTTGGAACTTCTGTAGTATTGCTTCCTGACAGCCTCCAACAGCATTCATCTCACAATGTCTCAATCTGTTTAGAAACTTTTGGTTGGCTGGTCAGCCACTGGACAAGATAAGGCACAGGTAGAGCTGCTGTAACACAGAGACCTGGCCAGGGGCGGTGGCTCACGCCTGTAATCCCAACACTTTGGGAGGCCGAGGCAGGCGAATCACCTGAGGTCAGGGGTTCGAGACCAGCCTGGCCAACATGGGGAAACCCCATCTCTACTAAAAATACAAAAATTAGCCGGGTGTGTTGGCAGGCACCTGTAATCCCAGCTACTTGGGAGGCTGAGGCAGGAGAATCACTTGAACCCCGGAGGCAGAAGGTGCACTAAGCCAAGATCGCACCACTGCACTCCAGCCTGGGCAACAGAGCAAGACTCCATCTCAAAAAAAAAAAGGAGAGCCAAGAAAATACTTATATGCCAGGCAGTCCTTCCAGAATTTATGTTTTGTTACATTTTGTTAATTATGCCCTTTAAAAATCCTGATATGAAAGTATATCTGAAATAAAACAATTAATCAAAATGATTTAAGACTACTGTTCATGGCCGGGCGCAGTGGCTCACGCCTGTAATCCCGGCACTTTGGGAGGCCAAAACGGGCGGATCACGAGGTCAGGAGATCAAGACCATCCGGGCTAACATGGTGAAACCCTGTCTCTACTAAAAATACAAAAAATTGGCCGGGCGCGGTGGCAGGCACCTGTAGTCCCAGCTACTCGGGAGGCTGAGGCAGAAGAATGGTGTGAACCCGGGAGGCAGAGCTTGCAGTGAGCCGAGATCGCGCCACTGCACTCCAGCCTGGGTGACAGAGCCAGACTCCGTCTCAAAAAGAAAAAAAAGACTACTGTTCACTTTTAATAGAAAATGTAATATGTATAAAGGTTCTTTTTGTTAACTTTTAAGAAATCTTCAATTATTCAAAGCTCATATCACAAAAAGTAGACAAGAATGCTTCAGGTTTTCCCCCTAGATTAAGTGGAGAAGAGGAAATTGCGAAGATAAAACCTGAACAGAACACACCATTAAGGAACTTTATATACTGTTTTGTTCTTTATCATCTATCCATTCATTCATTTGTTATGTACCTACTGTGCCGGGGCAGAGGTGATCACAGATGGAGAAGAAACAGTTCCGACCACAGATTGCTGAGAATCCAGGTGGGAAAGTCTTACAAGCACAACTAACTATAATGTATGGTCGAATGATGTAAGTTCTGTAAGTATCGTGGGGCTGAAAAACAAAGTATAATGGAATCTGCCTGCAGAGATCTGAAGAGACCTCATGAAAACTGAAGAGGGGTCAGTGGGGAGGTGGGGGGTGGCTATTGAAACTCAGCCTTGAAAAAAGAGTAGAAGTCAGGAGAGTGAAGAAGCGGGTTAAAGGGAGAGAGGCACTACCACCTGCGGAACACCATAAACATCAGCAATGAGGGGTGAAAATACATGACAAGCCACAAGAAGAAGAGGAATTAGCTCAGCCACACTAGAGCCCCCGGGGATATATAAGACATAGAGCAGAAGATGGAACCTGGTTCAACTGCAGTTTATGTTTTAAGGCTTACCTGCTTACCTTTGTTTCAGTAATAACAAACCCATAAAAGGGTATTTACAAGGTCCAAAGGAATTATATTTTCTCTTGAAAAGTGAAAACAGGTTTATTATACCAATTCTATCTTCTGAAACATTCCCAAAGCAGAGTTACAGAGATGAGTATTAGACTACAAAATGTCTTAACAAACATTCTCTAGCAAGGGCTTAGAGGACCAATGCTATCTCTTTGCAAAACATTCTCTAAAACAAATTTTTTTTCCCCCAGGTTTATGGTCACATTACAGTCAGTCTCTAGAAAGAACAGTTATTCATCAATAACTTTTTAAATCCCCTGTTCAGGCCAGGCACGGTGGCCCACACCTGTAATCCCAGCACTTTGGGAGGCCGAGGCGGGTGGATCACCTGAGGTCAGCAGTTCAAGACCAGCCTGACCAACATAGTGAAACCCTGTCTCTATTAAAAATACAAAAATTAGCCAGTCATGGTGGCGGGCGGCTGTAGTCCCAGCTACTTGGGAGACTGAGACAGGAGAATTGCTTGAACCCGGGAGGTAGAGGTTGCAGTGAGCTGAGATGGTGCCACTGCACTACAGCCTGGGTGACAGAGCAAGACTCCATCTCAAAATAAATAAAATAAAATAAAATAAAATAAAATAAAAAGCCCCTGTTCAAATATCCTACTCAGCCACTAGGAAACAAACACTTTGCTTATTTTTGGAGATCGAGACCGTCTTGGTCAACATGGTGAAACCAAACCCGGTCTCTACTAAAATACAAAAAATTAGCCAGCCTTGGTGGCGGGATTACAGGCACGTGCCACCACAGCCAGCTAATTTTTTGTATTTTAGTAGAGACCGGGTTTGGTTTCACCATGTTGGCCAAGACGGTCTCGATCTCCAAAAACAAACAAATGTTTAACAAAGGAGAACTTACAGTACCATGTGTGTACTGTACATGCCCCACAGGAACACATACAGTACCATGCAGAGTCAGAGAAAAAACAAGAAGGACTTATCAAATAGAATAATGCCTTCTTCCTTCCTCAGCACAGGATCAGGGCATTCATTATTTACTGTTATGCTCAAGAGGTTGAAAATAAGTGAATTCATCTTTAGGTTCCAGAAATGTGATTTGGGCAATGCATTCATTATAAAAAGTTATACATGCAGTTGAATATAATACCACCTGTGTCTCTTTTTTTTTTTTTTGAGATGGAGTCTCACTCTGTCGCCCAGGCTGGAGTGCAATGATGTGATCTTGGCTCACTGCAACCTCTGCCTCGTTTCTCAAAAAAGACATCTACTCTTCAACCAATTCTCCTGCCTCAGCCTCATGAGTAGCTGGGATTACAGGTGCCTGCCACCACACTCAGCTAATTTTTTGTATTTTTTAGTAGAGATGGGGTTTCACCATATTGGTCAGGCTGGTCTTGAACTCCTGACCTTGTGATCCTCCTGCCTTGGCCTCCCAAAGTGTTGGGATTACAGGTGTGAGCCACCACGCCCGGCCCACAGCACTTCTTAAAAAAATAAAAGTAAAGGAAAAAACCAGACCTAATAATCTATTCAATCTAGTAAATATCATAAGGTCCTCAGGAAGAACTCATATTTGTGGGGTGACCCTTGCCAGTCTTCAAGATTTTCCTCTCTAAGGTTTACCACAACAAAGCTTTGCTAACCTGTCAGTTTCTTGATACGAGATTCAATGTTTTATGTCATTTCTTATTTCTGCTTATAGGCTATATGCATTTCCTTTTTTTTTTTTTTTTTTGAGACGGAGTCTTGCTCTGTCACCAAGCTGGAGTGCAGTGGCACAATCTCAGCTCAATGCAACCTCCGCCTCCCGGGTTCAAGTGATTCTTCTGCCTCAGCCTCAAGTAGCTGGGATTATAGGCATGCACCACCACGGGGGCCGGCTAATTTTTTGTATTTTAGTAGAGACCGGGTTTGGTTTCACCATGTTGACCAAGACAGTCTCAATCTCCTGACCTTGTGATCTGCCCACCTTGGCCTCCCCAAGTGCTGGGATTACAAATGTGAGACACTGCGCCCGGCTGGCTATATGCATTTCAAATCTAGCCCCATATCTTGCCTCTCTTTCACTGTTCCCTATTTCTTGCCCTCAAATCCATTAAAAAAAAAATTACCTTCAATAGATCTTGTTTATCATACAGATTTCATAGATCATTTCTCATCAATATTGTGAATCCTGGACAGAAATCTGTTCCCTAAAGAGCTGCCAAAATGCAAACCTGGTCTGCAATACTTGTAGTGAACCTGTAATTAAGGTAAAAATTATGTAAAATCAACACATCTGGAAGTTTATGAAACAGGCAACTCTCAGAGCAAATGGTTACAGGGCTTGGTAGTTGATGCAAACTATACTTTAACTCAGGTGGGGATGAGGTAGCAATGAAATAGGAAGATTTAGAGCAGGTGAGGGCAGCAGGAAGAAAAGAGGAATCCATTTCCATAAGTGAGGAGAGTAACTTCAGTACTACCACCTTTCTTTGAGAGAGAACTATAGCATCAAAATTAGATTCTTACAGCAACGCCATGCAACACAATCAATATGTATTGAGCACCTTCGATGGGCAAAACAGCAAAAAGACAAAAGTGAACAAGAAAGAGACCGGTCTGCCACACTTCCACAATTAACTACTTAGAACATATTTGTTCAAGTATTAAAGAGTTGATTTTTATTTAAAACCTTATTTATGCATCACTTTTTTCCCATTAAAAGATGCTTATGGAAAAATGGGTGGTGATATGACTAGAGGAAAATGAAGGTAGAGAAGATGAAACTATGAGTACTGTAAATACATAACATCCATGGCATAGGTCTTTCACATTTGTTAGAAGTGGGTCAAAAATCTGATCCTCAGCGTTCTGGCAGCCATTGCATAAACACCACCACCACTGGCTGTAAGCTTCACTGTCTGTATAATATACCCTGCATCTGCTCTGGAGAAACCCAACTATTCTAATACTAAGACTAGACAGCAATTTCTTCCATGGGTCCTCTTAATGGGTACCTTTTAACTGACTACCATGTTTCATCAACCTCTTTTTTAAAAGGAATGCTGATGTGGAAAATTCAGTGAAAACATTTGGGTGAAGGATCCTATGCCACAAAGTTAAATACATAGCTCAGAGAACAGAGAGCTGGTATATGTTTAAAAAACAAGGAAAATTAATACTGTTAAAGTAAATGGGATAAAAAAGACTCCTCTAGAATATGGCTGAGATAATGCTGTTTTGTTCATTATCTAATGGTTGATAACTTGTAGGATAACCTAAGATGTCTACTATATAAAGCTTTTAGGGTTCTGAAGATAATCCTGAATAAGAAATATTTCACAGATAAAAACACTGGTAACAGAATGAAGCATTAGAGAGAGACTTACTCTAATTCATTATGATATGCGAAACCCATCAAATAAATTTTCTTTTTTTCTTTTTTTTGAGACAGGGTCATGCTCTTGTTGCCCAGGCTGAAGTGCAATGGTGTAACACAGTTCACTGCAGCCTCAATCTCGTGGGTTCAAGCGATCCTCCCACTTCACCCTCCTAAAGTAGCTGGGACTACAGGCAGGCACACACCACCACGCCTGGCTAATTTTTTTGTGTTTTGTTTGTTTGTTTTTGTAGAGACAAGGTCGCACTATGTTGCCCAGGCTGGTCTCAACCCTGTGGGCTCAAGTGATCCTCCTGCTTTGGCCACCCAAAGTGCTGGGATTACAGGCGTGAGCCACCGTGCCCAGCCAAATTTCAATTTCTTTTGAAAGGAAAAACAGTGGCCGGGCACGGTGGCTCACACCTGTAATCCCAGCCTTTGGGAGGCTGAGGCAGGCGGATCACGAGGTCAGGAGATCGAGACCATCCTGGCTAACACGGTGAAACCTCATCTCTACTAAAAATACAAAAAAATAAGCCAGGTGTGGTGGCCGGCGCCTGTAGTCCCAGCTACTCGGGAGGCTGAGGCAGGAGAATGGCGTGAACCCAGGAGGCAGAATTTGCAGTGAGCCAAGATCGCACCACTACACTCTAGCCTGGGCAACAGAGTGAGACTCTGTCTCAAAGAAAAAAAAAAAAGAAAGGAAAAAGAGTTATTACGACCACTAAGTAAAACTACCACTCTATTGACTGCCTAAGATCATAAAAGAGAATTTTTCAATCATTAAGACTATTCTGACATTGACAATATTTTGTTCAATGGTGTATTTATATTCCCCTGGTAAAACAACAAAATGGCAATTTTAGAGATGAAAAGGACTTTTAAGACCAATTAGACAAATCTCCTTGTTTTGAGAAGGGGACAAAACAGGCCCAAATAGACTGAATAACTTCAGCTAAGTTCACAGAGCTAAGTGGTGGTAGGGCCAGGTTGGCAGGCATTCACGTGTCGCATTGCTAGCCTAACACCAACCAAATTAGTTGCTCATTTCTAGTCCATGACCCAGACGCATTTAGTTTATATAGCAGATGTTAGTTAGATTAATCAATATTTAGCTCAAGGTTTTCTACCTTAGTTTCACAGGTACCTCATTCAACAAATATCTTTCTGCCAAGACACAAATGACTTCCTAGCTTAGAATTTGCTATAAAACAGCACTAATACGATTTAATCACAATAACAAGCAAAATCAAAAAAAAAAAAGACTAATACTTAAGTGCTGCAAAGGTGGTAATGTTTAATATTTAACAGACAAGCTGGTCTTGCATTACTTTGAGATCAAAGCATCAATGTCTTTTCCATAGTGTAAATACAATCACCAACACTTAACCAATTGCTCACCTCAGGAGAGGACTCTGAAGCTAGTTTTATAGAATAAAATACAACGTACCAACTGCAAATACAAGAGATAGAATAGTAGGAACATGTCAAACAAGAACGATATGTTCATTACATTAAAAAGATGAAAACAATTTCTAAGTTGACATCTTGTGGTGGAATTTAAACATCCATATGCTTTGTTTCTAGAAGTTAAAAAAAGCACACTCGATACTTCAGCTGCTCTGCAAAGTGCTTGATGTAAAAATTTTTTAAACATAGCTTATGTAGGGACTCAAAAGCTGTATTGGGGACATGAAATCGTATCAGGGAGTTTCTCAGTCTAAGTAGCAGAAAACCCAAATTGAGAAAGGCACATTTGGCCGGGCGTGGTGGCTCACGCTTGTAATCCCAGCACTTTGGGAGGCCGAGGCGGGTGGATCACGAGGTCAGGAGATCGAGACTACGGTGAAACCCCGTCTCTACTAAAAAATACAAAAAATTAGCCGGGCATGGTGGCGGGCGCCTGTAGTCCCAGCTACTCGGAGAGGCTGAGGCAGGAGAATGGCGTGAACCCGGGAGGCGGAGCTTGCAGTGAGCCGAGATTGCGCCACTGCACTCCAGCCTGGGGGACAGAGCGAGACTCTGTCTCAAAAAAAAAAAAAAAAAAAAAAAGAAAGGCACATTTAGGCAAGGGCTTTCTGTTTAGTTGTAACTCACCAAGCATCATAATTACTGAAAGCTGAGTCCTTGTGCACAGAAACATCAGCAGGAGCCATGGATTGCCCTGACAACCACTCAGCTAGAGTGCTGACAAGCAGAGATGCTGCCACCGGAACGTGATTATGGCCACCAGGCCATGCCTTGCCCAAAGATAAATACAATATGCTCTTGCTCTACTATGCTTCAGACTAAATGTGTTCTTTAAAAAACAATTCTGTATATCCATGTCAACAAACGGGTTTTTTTCCCCTCACCCAGAAAACACTAGCAGATAATTGCTCACATACAATATGAAATATAAGAATTGTGTATTTTTCAAAGTTATTAAATGCTCCTATAAGGCACACTCATAGGAGTGTGAAAGACTTCAGAAAGACCAATTATAGCTGGGAACACTTACTTGAAATACTGCTTACGACAAGTCCTTGCAAGCGAAGATTTTATGAGCTGTCAGGTCACAAACTACTTGTTTTTCTAGCTGCTTCATAGGCTCTAGGGGTCTGAATGTTTCTGGGAAAAATATATAGAAATAATACTTGCCTTTACCCACAGGACATTTCATAACAAGTGAGAAAACCACAAAAGAGTGAAATCTTAGAATGAAAAATGTCCCGATAGCCACGTAATTTGATTAGCAGAAAATGGTTTAGTAGTCTTAGCTAAAACTCCTAAAGAGCCAGAATATTTTTATCGGTTTCCTCATGGTAAAATGTAAAAGCTGCATATAAAGAAGCAGGATTTCCACTTCTCAAGTTCTGAAAACTGTCTTTATAGCTAGCTGGACAGCTGGCTTAAAACAAAAATTTGCAAATCAGAAACATTCAAATCTAAGGCTTCTTACGATGATTCCTAACTACTGTTTCCCTGTTACTAGGCCTAATAAGCCCGATGGTACCATTTTCTTTTAAAAGGGTATCCACATTCTTGCTGAGGTATGCAATGGTACCACCCTAGACAGCATCAGATGGAAAATATGGAGAAAAGGGTTTGGAGTTGATAATTTGAGAAAGGGCAGCCAATCCCGGGATCCATAAAAATGCTACTCAACGTGTTAAATGGACTTAATAGAAAACACTTGGGCCTGGTCGCAGTGGCTCACACCTGTAATCCCAGCACTTTGGGGGGGCCGAGACGGGCGGATCACAAGGTCAGGAGTTCGAGGCCAGCCAGTCTGGCCAACATGGTGAAACCCCGTCTCTACTAAAAATACAAAAATTAGCCGGGTGTGGTGGCGCGTTCCTGTCATCCCAGCTTCTGGGGAGGCTGAGGTAGGAGAATCGCTTGAACCCAGGAGGCGGAAGTGCAGTGAGCCCAGATTGCACAACTGCACTCCAGCCTGGGTAACAGAGCAAGACTCCGGCTCCAAAAAAAGAGACAAGAACAACAACAAAAAACAATAATCTGTGTTTAAAATGGTATGTGAAAGGGGTTCCTCGTATTGGGTTGTTTTAATGTTTGGTATATCTTTGACTACGAAATGCAACACAGTAAAAGTACAATCTTTAAAAGTATAAAAAGCCCATCTCCCCAATGACTTTATAAGTCTACCATTTTACATTTTAAGGAGTTTGCCCCTTTTCTTACATTTAGTAACAAGATGGCCTTCCTCATTCTCTTTCAAACATTCCGGGAATTGATTTTCTAAACGCACTTAATCCTTTGGTCACAAACTCAATGAAAAGGAAAAAAAATGCACTTAAATATTCCCTGCATCAATTGAAACTGAAGCCCTGAGATAGCTGAAGGAAAAGGGGGGGGAAGGAAAAAAAAAAGAACAAGATAAACAGGAAGTGAAAGTGTCAAGAGACTCACACTGCTTACTTTTGGCTTTTAAGCCTTTAACAATCTGAAAGTAATCTAACCGCGTGGGGGAGGAACAAACTAAAACTCAGAAACAGCTCCCTCCCCAACCACACACACCCTGAAGGCTTTGGCTGTCTTTCCTCATCTGGGTCAGAGTTTGCAGTCCCGGGCTCCTGTCAGGCTCCATCGCAATCCTCGTTAAACTCAGCGCTTTCCCTCTCTTCTTGTCTTTTTTGGTGCACATCCACTCTCTCCTCCTCCTCCTCCAAGCCACAGTTCTCCACAGACCACAATACAACGGTGTCAGGCCAACTGTTACTCACCAGCACACACTCATGATTCACCCGTCTCTCGGGTGTCTGAACAAAACGCGAGTTTTTCTTCCCTCTGGGAAAGGGAGGTGCTCGCAGATTTCAGGATGGAAATTTCACTCTTCCCGCGACCGTGCACACCCGGGACGGTCACTGCCCAGTTCATCGTTTCCAGGCTCCTTAGGGGCTGGGGCACTGATCACCGAGAGGGAAGCGGCCTCGCGGCGCAGCGGCTTTGGAAACTTGCTCCTGCCCGGGGGCTGCAACCCAGAAACTGCCTCCCAGGTTATTCTCCTGCTCCCAGGCCGAAGTCTGGTGGTCCCCACACCCCATCTCGGCCCGGGTGAGGCGCCCCCAGCCGCGGCGCTCTGGCTTCACCTTCCCCGGGCCGGAGTCTTGACCTCAGCCCCGGCCTCCGTGACCCACGTCGGCCGCCCAGCCACCACCTGTCGGGACCGCCCGGTGCGCGGAGCCCGAAAGCCAACAAAACGCAGTCGACTGCTCGGCCGCTCGGCTTTTGCTCCCGCCAAAGTTGTCCAACGCAAACTTTGCACCAGCCTACCCTGAACCCCCACGGCCCCGCACCCGCTCTTACCTGGGGCGGCGGCGGCAGCGGCCACGGGCGCGCTGGGCCCCAGGTGCCAGGGGTCGGCAGCAAACGCGCGCGCCACGGCCAGAGGCCCCTCTGGAGCATCCTCCCGCTCGGGCGCGCGGCTCCCGCAGGCGTCAGCGGCGCATCCTCCCTCAGCCGAGCTCCTCGTCAGCGCCTGGCGGCTCCGAGCTGTGGGCGCTCCCGCCCCGCCTGCTCGCTCAGCGCGCCGCGGCTCCAGCTGGGGCGGGCTCACGGGAGGGTGTGTCCCTGTTTCCACTTGTCGGCTCTCTACGCATCCGGGCGCAGGGCTGTTTTCTTTCCTCCGACCAAAAAAAAAGAAAAAAAAAAAAAAGAGCGGGAGCCCGAGAGCGAACCGCCTTCCGCATCTTAGATGTCGAAGGCCCCCTCCTCCTCCAGCAGAAGACCCTCTGGAATGAACAGCAGCAGGCGACACACACCTTGCGAGCTCTAGATTTCAAAACTCGCTGTTAATTCCCGGTGCTGCGTCCTGAGCGCCGTCTTCTCCATCCAACCCGCACGGGGAGAGAAGTGGGGGATGAGAGGAAAAGAGCGTTCGGCATCTGGAGGGGGCAGGGCCGCTCAGGAAGTTGGTCTTCCCCACCGAGCTTGGAGAAGACGGAGCGAAGCGGGTCGGCCGAGGCCCCCTCACCTCGACAACCTCCAAGGCCTCTGCCCGGGACTGCGGTGCCTGGCCCCTGCTCACTGGCGAGCGCGGTGTCAGGCGGGCAGCCCCGGGCCTACACCTGCGGAGGTTTGTAGTTCACGGTATAGTGGCACAAACCCGAGTTTTTTGGAAAAGTATCTCCCACAGAATTGGCTTCTCTTTTGAAGCACGTTTTTAATTGAAGCAGCTTCAGAACCGGAATTGAGTTCTTCTAACTAATGGGAAATCGAATGCTTTGTTTTGAGACCACTTACTTTTGAAAGCAAACCAAAGGCATTTAAGAGCAACTTAAACCAATTTTTCGCACAGCTAGTTTACAGTAGGGTTGTTAGATAAAATATAGGATGCCCAGTTAAACTTGAATTTTAGATACAAATAGTGTTTTAGTATAAGTATGTCCCAAATATTGCATGGGTCACATTTATTATTTTAAAAATGAAGTATCTGGGATATACTAAATTATTTGGTGTTTATCTGAATTCAAATTTAACTGGGCACCCTGCACATTTATCTCCTGTATCTGCAAGAGGCTTCAGTTAATGAATCAAAGTTGGCAAACATGCAACAAGTGGCAAATCACTCCTGGCGGTAATCTCCTTTCCTTGTTGAAAAGAGAAAGAATCGCAAGTTTCTATGATAGTAAAAACTTTATCACCATTAAAGACTGATTCACCTGTGTTAACTAGCATGTCTTTGAAAATACAGTTAGTTGCCCCAGATGGAGAGTGACACATGAAAACTTTTAAGTTCATATTGGAAGATAAATTACCTTACCTGAATCTTTTCCTCCTATTAGCTAGTGCTCCAAGTAAAAGAAGCGTGTATTTTTGTTTTTTTGTTGTGAAGGGTTTTTGTTTAATACATCTGAAAGGAATGCCTATACAAAGAATTGACATGAAAAAGCATTGATTCAACACTCATGAGCTAGCTTCTGAAAGGTGTAAAAAAATTACCTGAACATTTTTAGAAATTGGAAACTACAATTAAAACTGATAAAAATCCCTATTAACATTGATGAAGAATCTTGATAATGTGTCCGGAATTGGTGGGTTCTTGGTCTCACTGATTTCAAGAATGAAGCCACAGACCCTGGCGGTATTACAGTTCTTAAAGGCGGCGTGTCCGGAGTTTGTTCTTTCTGATGTTCGGACATGTTCGGAGTTTCTAACTCCTGGTGGATTCAGTGGTCTCGCTGGCTTCAGGAGTGAAGCTGCAGACCTTCGTGGTGAGTGTTACAGCTCTTAAGGTGGCGTGTCCAGTGTTGTTCATTCCTCCTGGTGGGTTCAGGTCTCACTGGCCTCGAGTGAAGCTGCAGACCTTCGCAGTGAGTGTTACAGATCATAAAAGCACTGCAGACCCAAAGAGTGAACAGCAGCAAGATATACTGCAAAGAGTGAAAGAACAAAGCTTCCACAGTGTGGAACCAGACCAGGAAAGTTGCCACTGCTGGCTCGGGCAGCCTGCTTTTATTCCCTTATCTGATGCCACCACATCCAGCTGATTGGTCCATTTTACAGAGAGCTGATTGGTCCGTTTTGACAGAGTGCTGATTGGTGCGTTTACAATCCCTGAGCTGGATACAGAGTGCTGATTGGTGTATTTATAATCCTTTAGCTAGACATAAAGGTTCTCCAAGTCCCCACTAGATTAGCTAGACACAGAGCACTGATTGGTGCATTTACAAACCTTTAGCTAGACACAGAGTGCTGATTGGTGCACTCAAAATTCTCTAGCTAGACATAAAAGTTCTCCAAGTCCCCACCCGACTCAGGAGCCCAGTTGGCTTCCCCTAGTGGATCCTGTGCCAGGGCTGCGGGCAGAGCTGTCTGCCAATCCTGTGCGGCGCGCCTGCACTCCGCAGCCCTTGGGCGGTCGAGGGGACCAGGCACTGCTGAGCGGGGGGGGGGGGGGGGGAGGGGGGAAGTGGTGGTGCCCGTCAGGGAGGCTCGGGCCTAGCCGAAGCCCACTGCATGGCCGAGAGTGGAGAGGGGGGGCTCGGGCATGGTAGGCTGCAGGTCCCGAGACCTGCCCCACAGGGAGGCGGCTGAGGCCTGGTGAGAATTTGAGCATGGCGCAAGCGGGTGGGCTGGCAGTGCTGGGGTACCTGGGGCCCCCTTCGCAGCTGCTGGCCCAGGTGCTAAGCCCCTCACTGCCCAGGCTGGTGGTGCCGGCCGCCCCTCAGAGTGCGGCGCCCACCGAGCCCATGCCCACCCGGAACTTGCGCTGTACCGCCAGGGCGGTGCAGCCCAGTTCCCGCCCGCGCCTCTCCCTCCACACCTCGCTGCAAGCAGAGGGAGCCGGCTCCAGCCTCGGCCAGCCGGGAGAGGGGCTCCCACAGTGCAGCGGCAGGCTGAAGGGCTCCTCAAGCATGGCCAGAGCAGACGCTGAGGCCGAGGAGGCGCTGAGAGCGAGGGACGGCCGCCAGCACGTTGTCACCTTTCGATAAGATTCTTTCCACAATTTTTATTAAATCAGAGAGCCAGCCAGGCACAGGGGCTCACGCCTGTAATCCCAGCACTTTGGAAGTCCGAGATGGGTGGATCACAAGGTCAGGGGTTCAAGACCAGCCTGGCCAACATTGGTGAAACCCTGTCTCTACTAAGAATACGAAAATTAGCTGCACGTGGTGGAACGCGCCTGTGGTCCTGGCTGCTCGGGAGGCTGAGGGAGGAGAATTGCTTGAACCCGGGGAGGTGGAGGTTGCAGTGAGCCGAGATTGCACCACTGCACTCCAGCCTGGGCGACAGAGCAAGACTCCGTCTCAAAAAAAAAAAAAAAAAACAACAGAGAGCCTCATCTGGGGGCTCTTGGGTTCCTCGTCTGTGAAACAGAAGTGAGGGGATTACCCTGACTGATCTCATGTTGTTAAGTGTCTATCCGTTCCCACCACACCCCAGCTTCTTCATGAAGCAGGTCTCCATCCTTGTAACTTGAGAGGCTGTGAAACATTCTATAGATGTCGGTCTTCTGGTACCGCTCTTTACGTTCCCTCTACATACCAGGTCTTCAGCTGCACTCTAGAAACATCATATACTATTGATTGCAAGTCTATAATAAGCAATATAAGAAAATGACTTGACTAACAGGGGAAAAAAGTTTTTTAAGTTACAAACTCAATCCACTTGTTGCATTTCAAAGGTGCAATACTTTTATTCATCAGTGAAAGAAGTTAGAAATTAACTTCCCCCAAAATCAGCAACTGGCAAACAAATTTCCTTGAAAGTCACAGTCACGTATTTAGTGCATCCCAGAAAAGAACAGGGGCAAGACAAGTTCCACCCGCTTTCATGAGTTTCATCAAATAGTGAGCCTACTCAAGGGTAGAGAGAAAAGATAATTTTCAAAAAGGAGTATGTTATTAAATAAGGCATTTACTATATTCTTTCCTAAAAGCACCCCAGATAGGGAACATGTTTTTAAAACTAGATCTAGGAAGTTGAATATGGAATCAATCCGTCCTTCTCCTCTTAAGGACGGACCACTGGTTAATGAATTACAAAAGAGAAAAGAAAAGAAAAAAGACTAAAAAACAAACCCTACAGACACTCCTCCTTCAAAAAAGAGAAAAAATAAAACCCCACTAAGATGTCCCAGATTACCTTCCAGAATGGACTCAGGGAGCAGCTTCAGCAATTCCAATTAGTCTCTTCCAGTCATCACAAACATGCCTTGCATTTAAGTAAAAACAAAATTGTTTTTTGAAACAAAAACCAAAAATGAGTACTGATCACTTTTCTAACAGTACACAATTACTCAGAATTAACTAGTATTGGGAGGGAGAAGTGGGCCATACCTCTAATCCCTGTCTCACATGGATGCATGTGGGTTGGTGCAGGGTATTTGTCATTATTGCAGAAATGAATTTTAATTTTTACTCTTTTGTTTGATTTAAACATTGCTTTTCGTATGATGCCTACACCAGCTGTGCAGAAAGGGCTCTGGAGAGATGTTCATAGCAGCATAGGCTTGCAGCTCTTCTTCAGTTCTGGAGGCTCCAGGACAGCCAATATTGCTTTGTCAAATCCATTCTTTAGGTCTTGCTGTGTGGGTATAGGACCGTCCATATACTTGACAGCCTTCAGGTTGTGGGCTGGCTTTTTAGCAGTCTCTGGAGTCATAGGCTTCTGTTTGTTCTTGGTAATTTTCTCAATAATAGACCCTCTGAGATCAATTTGGGTCATGACAAGGAAGAAAGGAGCCTTTGAACAGTGGTTAGTTATCTCAGGCCCTCACTTTTCTTTCATACTTTAAAATGAACGTGGAGAGACCACTGAAAGACTAGAAATAATATCTGTGTGGATAACTTAGCAGTTATAATCTGTCATAATCTTCTTGCCCTGCAGTATTAAAAGTCCAAGAGTATATGGCTCTGCACCAATCCTAACTGTGAGTGCATAGTTGTCAAAAACAATCCGTACCTACTAGGATGGAAATTTGTTGTGTAGGATATCAGGAGACATGTTTTACCAACAACTCCATTGACCACAACAATGCACCTAATTGTCTGCATTGCTGAAATAGTTTTGTATCCACTTTAAATATTTGAAATCTGATGTTGACCTCAGCTTCTCCAGAAAAGAGTTTTATTAGGAAGGAGGGGAATGGAGAAGAGGGGGAGGAGATGTCTGTTTTGCAGCACAGAATCTGGCCACAAAGGTGGGATTAGCAAACTCCTGTGGGAGAAGCTTCAGACACTGCAGACAGAGTGGGTTTACCGGGGAGGCACCGTCCACAAAGTCACTCAGCACACATAGATGTCTCGGGTGCACAACAAATTTTCCCACGGTATATAGGACTCTCGATGAGACAAAACGATTACTCAATGTGAGCTAGTTCATAAGTTTTACTGATATGTCACAGCCTTTTCACATTCGAATCTCTGATCTCGCTTTTCAAAAAAAAAACTTTGTAAACAGCTCTATTAAGATATGATCTACATATCATAACTTTCATTTAATAAAAGTTATTTTTGGCAAATTTACAGAGTTATGCAACAGTCACCACAATCAATTGAACATTTCCATCACTCTAGAAAGATTCCTCAGGCTCATTTGCATCACTCTCCATTCTTACCTCCAGCCCCAGGCAACTACTAAATCTACTTTCCGTCTCTCTAGGAAGCAAAGAGCAAGCTGAGCTGGAGATACATTTACTTTGGGTTTAGTGGGATATTTTTGTGTCGTTCATGGTCATTTCTATGTATTGTTAAGATATTGCTAGCCATGCCCATGTAGGAATGGCTTCCAGGAATACTTCTGTTATCCATTGGGCCTCCCACTTTGATTGAATTTTAATGATAAATAGAGAAGGATATTCCTTTCCCTATTCTGCCTCCAGGTTCTGGACCTCCATTTCTAATAGAGTATTAAAGAACTCTGTACCCAAATGAGAGTACACATTATTTCAAACACATATGGATGATTCACAATGTAATGACCACATGGTAGGCCTCAAAGGAAATGTCAAAAATGACCTTAAACTTGCTAACATATAAGCTATGTTCATGAAATTAAATATAAGAAATTAGAGTTTTCTGCCTGCTTCCTGAAGAGCAAGGAGACTGGTGGTCTGGTTCTTGGGCTTCCCTAGCAGCATGGCCCCCAAATGTCAGTCTCCCCTCCTGTCTCAAAAGAAGACACCAAGACCACCTTCTGTTCTGAGACCAGAGGAGACTTCGGCCTCTGTAGGCTTGCTGAAGAAGGGCGAAAAAGAACAGCAAGATTGATTGAACACATTGATGAAATACAAAATGAAATAGACAGACTTAATGAACAAGACAGTGAGGAGATTTTGAAAGTAGAACAGAAATATAACAAACTCCGCCAACCGTTTTTTCAGAAGAGGTCAGAAGTGATCTCCAAAATCCTAAATTTTGGGGTAACAACATTTGGCAATCATTTACAAGTGTCGCACTGCTTGGGAAAGAAAACGAAGAGGCATTGCATTATTTGACCAGAGTTGAAGTGACAGAATTTGAAGATATTAAATCAGGTTACATAGTAGATTTTTATTTTGATGAAAATCCTTACTTTGAAAATAAAGTTCTCTCCGAAGAATTTCATCTGAATGACAGTGGTAATCCATCTTCAAAGTCCACTGAAATCAAATGGAAATCTGGAAAGGATGTGATGAAACGTTTAAGTCAAATGCAGAATAAAGCCAGCAAGAAGAGGCAGCATGAGGCACCAGAGAGCTTCTTGATCTGGTTTACTGACCATTCTGATGCAGGGGCCGATGACTTAGGAGAGGACATCAAAGATGATATTTGGCCAAACCCATTACAGTACTACTTGGTTCCCAATATGGATGATGAAGAAGGAGATGATGATGATAATGAGGAGGAGGAAGGATTAGAAGATACTGATGAAGAAGGGGATGAAGATGAAGGTGAAGAAGACGATGATGAAAGGGAGGAAGGAGAGGAGGACGAAAGAGATGACTGATAGAATACTGATGGATTCCAACCTTCCCCTTTTTAAATTTTCTCCAGTCCCTGGGAGCAAGTTGTAGTCTGTTTTGTTTTGTTTTGTTTTTGCCTCTTGTGCTCAGTCGCCCTATTCTTGAGGTCTCTTTTTCTCTACACTTAATTGGGGGAAATATCTTGAGCAGAATACAATGAGAAAAGAGTCTCTACTCCTTTCTGTTCGAAATTCATTTTTATCCCTTCCTGTCTAAATAAAAACTGTATGGAATCAACACCACTGAGTTCTGTGGGAAAAAAGAAAAGCCTGCTCCCTTCGCTCTCCTGGAAGCTGGAGGGTGCTAGGCTCCTGCGTAGCAGTGCGTAGAATTCTAGCTTCTCGCCTCCTTTCTCTGTATATTGGGCTCAGAAAGTACACTGTGTGTCTATGTGAATATGGACAATTAGCACTGACCAACATGTATCTATTTTCTCTTGTTTAAAAAAAAGAAAAAAAAACTTTAAAAAATGGGGTTGGCTGGGTGCAGTGGATCACACCTGTAATCCCAGCACTTTGGGAGGCCGAAGCGGGTGAATCACCTGAGGTCAGGAGTTTGAGACCCGCCTGGCCAACATGGTGAAACTCCGTCTCTACTAAAAAAATACAAAAATTAGCTGGGCGTGGTGGCAGTCACCTGTAATCCCAGCTACTCGGGAGGCTGAGGCAGGAGAATCGCTTGAACCCAGCAGGTGGAGGTTGCAGTGAGCTGAGATGCGGTTGGTTGCATTAACTTCTACTTCCTGCCAGTTAGCCCTTACTCTGCTTTTTTTTCCCTTTAGCATTTAATCATTACCTGACATATTACACACTTTTAAAATCTGTCTCCCCCAACTGGAATGTAAGCTCCATGACAGAAGGGACCTTTGTTTTGTTCACTGCTCTATCACCAGCACCTAAGTAGTAGGTTCTCAAATATCTGCTGAATAAATTTAATAGATCAATAATAAAACAGGACTTTAAAACCACAACCACCTGTAGGCTGGGCGCAGTGGCTCACGCCTATAATCCTAGCACTTTGGGAGACCAAGGTGGGTGGATTGCCTGAGTTCAGGAGTTTGAGACCAGCCTGGGCAACACGGTGAAACCCCGTCTCTACTAAAATACAAAAAATTAGCCAGGCATGGTGGTGTGCACCTGTAATCCCAGCTACTCGGGAGGCTGAGACAGGAGAATTGCTTGAACCTGGGAGGCGGAGGTTGCAGTGAGCCCAGATCACTCCATTGCACCTCCAGCCTGGGTGACAGAGCAAGACTCTGTCTCAAAAAACAAACAAACAAAAAAAGAAAAACAACAAACAAACAAAAAAACTACAACCACTTTTAAAAATAATAGAAACACACAAACTTGTGGTTAGTAGTACATGAGGATTTGCCAGACACTGTTCTAGACTGATGGTAGAATGATGAATAAAAAAGATGAGTTTCTATATTCACAAACTATGTATTTGACAAAGGACTAATATCCAGAATCTACAAAGAACTCAAACAAATCAGCAAGAAAAACACAAATAATCCCATCAAAAAGTGGGCAAAGGATGTGAATAGACAATTCTCAAAAGAAGATATACAAACAGCCCACAAACATATCAAAAAATGCTGAACATCACTGATTATCAGGGAAATGCAAATTAAAACCACAATGAGATACCAACTTACTCCTGCAAGAATAGCCATAATTAAGAAGTGAAAAAACAATAGATGTTGGTGTGGATGTGGTGAAAAGAAAACACTTTTATACTGCTGGTGGTAATGTAAACTAGTCCAACCACTATGGAAAACAGTATGAAGATTCCTTAAAGAATTAAAAGTAGATCTACCATTCAATCCAGCAATCCCACTACTGCATATCTACTCAAAGGAAAAGAATTCATTATATGAAAAGGACACCTGCACACACGTTTATAGCAGCATAATTTGCAACTGCAAAAATATGGAACAAACCTGAATGCCCATCACCCAAGTAAATAAAGAAAATGTGATACACACACACACACACACACACCATGGAATACTACTCAGCCATAGAAAACAAAATAATGTCCTTTGTAGCAACTTAGATGGAGCTGGGGGCCATTATTCTAAGTGAAGTAACTCCAGAATGGAAAACCAAATATAGTATGTTCTCGCTTATAAGCGGGGGCTAAGCTATGAGGATGCAAAGACGTAAGAATGATATAATGTACTTTAGGTATTCAGGTGTGGGGAAGGTTGGGTGGGGGTGAGGGATAAAAGACTACATAGTGGGGCCAGGTGCGGTGGCTCATGCCTGTAGTCCCAGCACTTTGGGAGGCCGGGGCGGGTGGATTGCTTGAGGCCAGGAGTTCAAGACCAGCCTGGCTAACATGGCAAAACCCCGTCTCTACTAAAAATACAAAAATTAGCCAGGCATGGTGGTGTGTGCCTGTAGTCCCAGTTACTCGGGTGGCTGAGGCATGAGAATTGCTTGAATCTGGGAGGCAGAGGTTGCAGTGAGCCGAGATTGGCCACTGCATTCCAGCCTGGGTGACAGAGCAAGACTCCATCTCAAAAAAAAAAAAAAAAAAAAAAAAAAAAAAAAAAAAAAAAGACTACCTATTAGGTACAGTGTATACTGCTTGGGTAACGGTGATGAGTGCATCAAAATCGCAGAAATCACCACTAAAGGACTTATCCATGTAACCAAAACCACCTGTACCCCCCAAAACTATTGAAATAAAAAAAATTATTTTAAAAATTGAGACAAGAATTTTTTTTAAAAAGATGAGTTCTGTGTTCTTACTTACACAGAACCTAGTAGGGAAGCTTGTTCACCTAGTGAACAAGTAATTAAATAAAGTGACATAAAGGTTATAATAGGAAAACTACAAGGGCTATGTGAACATACAGCAGGGAGACCCCACCTAAGCTAGTGGTAAGGGACAGGCTGGCATCAGTACACACTAATAACTGAAGGAGGAAGAGCAGCTAACCACATAAAAAAGTAAAGATGAGTTCTTAGCAGGAGGAACAGCATGTTTACAGGCTCACAGGCTTAAGAGGTCATAACCACTATTGTAATAAAGAGATAGGTCAAAAGCCTGAGATAGTCTTTCTGGAATAAACCTGATAGCAAAAAAAAAAAAAAAAAAAAACACCCACAATTGTGGCTTACTGGTGAGCATTGAGTTTTGAAGTCTGATGGTATGTACATGTAATGAACTAAGACTACTTGCTTCTTTCTGTATACCCATCTGTACTGGATGGTCTGAAGCAAAAAAGTGTAGTTAATACATCGATCATAGTAAACAGTGGAGGTAGCAGCAGCCCACATGATAATATTTTGGTTTTCCATGTCCAGTGTGGAATAATTTCAGTGAAGGTGGAAAGTGATAGGAGGGCAAAGGGCAGGCTCAATGTGGGAGTATTATTACTATTATTACTGTTGTGCTGTTATATTGTTAAGATATTGACTGCGATTTATCAAGTATTTACTACAAGCAAGGTGCTGCACAAGAAACTTTACATACTCGTTCCATATAATTCTCACAAAATTCTTACCAAGGAACTATTATTCTCTAGTAGGGATATGAAAGCTCAGAGAAGTTTAGAGACTTACCCCAGGTCACACAGCTAACAGAGGAACTATAATTCAAATTTTGTTCTGTTTGGCTTGCAAACCCATATTCTTTCTATTACAGTCAGTCTAACATAATGCGACAGATCCAGTGCTAGAACTGAATTCTTTTTCACTATCAAATTTATTCCCACTATACCTCTCAGATTTTCTTCTAATTTCCCTTTAGCACAGTACGGAATGTTGGTTGGTTGGCATTCTTTACCTGGTGGGAGATGCAATCTTACTTTTGAAGAGTTTGAATAATCAGTGATCCATTCTTTTATTAGGCTGCTATATTTCTTTAACTTTTAGTACTGAACATAGAAGTATTAAGAGGCACTCTGGAAAAATCCTCTAGATTTTAGATATAGTCCTCCTTGCCCCGTTATGTCACAGCAAATCAATTCCTCTTCATAATCAGGATGATTCTCCTTCTGGTTGTTGACAGAAGGAGCCCAAAATGGCTAGATAATACTCATAACTTCCAATACAGTGGGAACATTGCTGTGTCCCTTTGAGAACTAAGCATCTCTCCTTTGTAAACTAAGATCCTAAAATTTGGGGACTATATTAAGGGAATGATTTCACTTTCAATTCTTGATTCTTAGACCTGTGTGTCTGGCTACAGGAGAAAAATGTTGGTTGCTTATGCAAAGCATATACTGTATCCTGTAGGATGATACTTCAACCATCACCATAACTGAGTCATCAGAAGAACATTCCACCTTTCTGCCAGGTCAGCTGCTTTTTGGGGTATGTAGTAGTCTGTTCCTGCATTGCTATAAAGAGCTACTTGAGACTGGGTAATTTATAAAGAAAAGGCTTAACTGACTCACAGTTCCACAGGCTGTACAGGAAGCATGGGTGGGGAGGCCCCAGGAAACGTACAATCATGGCCAAAGGCAAAGGGGAAGCAGGCACATCTTACATGACCAGAGAAGAAGGAAGAGAGATCAGGAGTAGGTGCTACACACTTTTAAACAACCTGATCTCATGAGAACCCACTATCACAAGAACAGCAAGGGGGAAATCTGCCCCCATGATTCAATCTAATCACCTCCCACCAGGCCCCTCCTCCAACCTTGGGGATTACAATTCGACATGAGATTTGGGCAGGGACACAAATCCAAACCATATGAGGGTGACAGGTTGTAGTAAGAGCAGTGAATTCCCATTAACACACTTCTTTTGCTATGAGTTCCTTGATCAGAAGCAATGTTGTGGAGGTCATATGGCAATGATGAAGGCATTCCGTAAGCCCACAGATGGTGGTGGTAGCAGAAACATTGCAAGCAGGGCAGGCAAATCCATATCCAGATTGTGTGTCTATTCCATTGAGGACAAATGCTCCATGATCAAAGGGGTACAATGTAACCAACATATCAGGTGGCTACCAGTTTTCCCCAAGGAATGATGCCATATTGAGGAATCAAAGTAGGTCTCAGCTGACAACGCTTAGAAATAACAGTGGCAGTAGCCAGATCAGCCTTGGTGAAGGGACATCCATAATATTTAGCCCACACATAGCTTCTATCTTTACTAGTACGGTAACTTTGTACATGAACCATTGAGCAAATACTGGGGTGGCTACAGAAAGAGGCTGATATTCACAGGATGGGTCACCTTCTCCACCTGACTGAGATGGACAAATTTTGCTGCAGATGCCCTTTGGGGTGCATTGATATGGAACACAACTATCTCATATGCTGTGTCCATTTCGTGAAGTTCATTCAAATCCCTCTTCTCCAAACCTCCTTGTCACCAATTTTCTAATCCTGTTCCTGCCAAGACCTTTGTCATCTACTCATTTGCCATTGCCTATGAAGCTACATAGATCTACATCTTTTGAGATCTACATAGTCTAGACAAAGTGGCGATCAATGTACTGCTTGAAGTTTTGCCCACAGAGGATTTATTATTAGACTAATACTATAGCAGACCAGTTGATGCCAGCACTTTGTCTTAAATTCAGGTTTTAGTTTCTCCCTTAACTGATTATAGGAAAACATCCCCGTGAGGCCATAAATGTGAATGCAGGGAAAGGAAGCAATGCAGCAGGAGCAGGTGTCATGAGTCGGAGCTGCCTGCTCGTGCAACTGACTTCAGGATCTGCTGAGCCTGATCCCTTATATACTAACGTTAAGCTGCCACTTAACGATAGATCGCTATTGTGCATGTTCACTCCTACTGCTTGGTTCACACTGGTCAGCATAGATCCCAAGGACATTTGACATCCTGTAGTAGACAGCTCAATAGCAATCTAAGAGCTACTCTCACAAAGGTAAGTTTTTTTGTTTGTTTTGGTTTTTTTTTGCAGAAGAGGGTATGGCTCTGCTCTAAAACCCTAGAGAAGTCTGACTCTCCAGTTGAGGCTTGATGTGGCATTTGTATTTGCCATAGACACTCCCAAGTTGGATCTGCTGGGCCAATAAAGCCCATGTGGCAAAACAGTTTGCACTGAAGTCTGAGTTGATGTAGAACCTTCTTTTGCTCTAACCACACCTCAGATTGGCAGCCTTACAGGTTACTTGGTAATGGAGTACAGTGACACACTGAAGTGTTGTATACATAGCTTCCAAAAAAACAAAAAAAAGCCACCAAACACTGTGCCTCGCATTATGGTAAGTGGCACAGGCAGCAGCAATTTGTCTTCTGTATTAGTGGGGATCTTGCAAGATGCTGCAGACCACTGAAAATCAACTTCGAGGTGGTATACTCCTGAATTTTCATAAGGTTTATTATCCACCTTCTGGCACCATTCTCATTCTATGTCAGATTTTCTTTCAATTCCTATCTAGTGTAGTATAGTATGTTTCTCCTCTTATCCAGCTGAAACTGTCTTTATTTTTATTCACAGGTCTTCAGTGCATTTTCTGTCTAGCTTGGAATAACATTGGTTCTGCTGGACAGAGTGGCTCACACCTGTAATCTCGGTGCTTTGGGAGGCTGAGGCGGGAGGATCGCCTGAGCCCAGGAGTTCAATACCAGCCTGGGCAACATAGCAATATCTTGTCTCTACCAAAAATAATTAGCCAGGCATGGTAGTACCTGCCTATAGTCCTAGCTGCTCAGGAGGCTGAAGCAGGAGGATCCCTTGAGCCCAGGAGTTTGAGGCTGCAGTGAGCTATGATGATACCACTGCACTCTAGCCTAGCAAGACCCTGTCTCTAGGAAAAATTGGTTCAACATTTACTAAATGCCTACTATATGTCAGGTATAGGGGGCACCATGACAAAGAGAACCTGGTTCCCATGTTTGAGGGAGAATGTCAATTGTAACACAGTCTGATGGGGGCTACAGTAGAGATGAGAATGTGTTATGGATACACACAGGAGTATTTAACCCAGATGAGAGAGCCATCAGGAGAGGCTGCCAGGAGGTAATGATCCCTAGGCTGAATTCCGAAGGATGAGGAGGAGGAAGTGCTAAGAAAGCCAGGAAGGGAATGAAACACAGTGTTTTCCAAGCAGTGGAGCAGCATTTGCAAAGCCTGGATGTGAACGAAGGACAGCCCCTATAATGATGTACATTTACCTTCTTTTCCTTTCAAAGTATTCTTCTGGTTCCTACTCATTCTCCACCCCAATTCTGTCCTCACTCCTTCCCAGATTATGACCCAAAAGAGTGCCATAAATGCTATGAAGACAATTTAGGTTCACTACATTTTTGGTAAAAACCTTTTGAAAGACCACTTTTTGCTTGTGAACACAGTACTCAGGGTCCTAGTTATTAAATAACTCAGCTTTAATTTTTGACCTTTCTTGTTTAAACATCTTATTCATCCATTTCTCCATTTACCTCCATTATTCTAACTCTGCACGTACTTACTTACTTACTAGCTTTTGATAACTAATAGGAAACAGGCTAGAGACCCAGTATCTTCCACTCTATTAGAATTTTTCTGGTTCCATAGGAAGTGCATGTAATAGGCGTTTCCTATTGTTACTACGCAAATCATAAGACCTAAGCCCCAATGAAGCAGAATTTGAAAGAAACTGACTACAGGGGAAAAAGATCCATAAAAACTTTCATTAAGAATGGGAAAAAGTCCTCCTAATTGGTATAATGTTTTACAGATTTCCCAAGGGTCACTGTGAAATGACTCCACTATAAGAAAGGCTAATAAGCTTTTCCAGTTGTTCAATTAAATTAAATGTGTTTCTGCCATGTATTCTGTCTTGGGAAGAGTACCTGGGGATATGTGAAGTGGGATAAGAAGTTTAAAGAAAATCCAAAATACAATCCCTGCCCTAAAGCAAATTCCTAAGTAATAAAGAGTTGAGAGGAATATATAGAAATTGCTTATTGTTTATTTTTAAAGAGAATGAGCTTAAACATATGATTTAATATTATAAAACAATATCCTATTAAGTTAAAAACAAACCAGTTATAATATGGCACTTGGCTTAATTCTATACACAAGTTATTTAAATTAGCACATATTCACTGGCTACATCATCAAAATGTTATAAGCAATATAGAGGGGTAGGTTATACATATTTATTTTTAGCAATGAAAGTGTAATTATTTTTCTACCAAAAATATTTAAAACCCAGTTATAGAAAACTAGAAAAATATAGTGAAATATGCATACATACATCATTATACACAAATCAAATAATCCTTAGCAATCTCAGTGGCTATCAAGCTAAAATAATACATATCTGAAATGCAAAAATAGCAGAAAAACCATGAACACCTCCCAACAAGATGATACATTCATAAGAAAATGCTTGAGTACTGACCGTAGGATAGTTTCTGTCAGTTGTCTGACCTGCTGTGTGACAATATCTGTATATACACTTTTGTGCATTCTTGCAAAATTATAAACCTTGTACAGAAACCAGGCATCTTATAAGTAGAGTCCTAAGCAAACTCTAATAAAACACTGATTTTCATTTGGGAAACAAATTTTAGTGGTCTTTTGTAATTCACTTATTAGTAAGGAATAACATTACTAGTAAGTAATTACTTGTAACTAATGCTGATTGGTCCAAAAGTAAAAATCCACAGAACTGTGCATTGTTTACTAAAGGAAACAAAAAAAAATTAATTTTTGGATCTGCCCATGCCTAATCTGAAGGCAATGAATACATTAATAGCTTCTGTGTCTGCTGATTATGGCTACCTTCTCCACTTAAGCCAAGTACACATACACACTTCCTGCCCACTTGTTTTATATTAAGTACTACTTCTTATAGTTATTATAAGAATGCAGGCAGGAGGAGGATACCAATTTTCTGGTTGATACAGATCCTGTCTCTGAATTCAGAGGCAAAAGATGAATGAATTATGTAGTATCTTCTATTTTTGTTTTTCAGGTTTCATGTGCCAAACATAGCTTGAGTGTTCTTACGTTTTTTCTTTTTTTTTTTTTTTTGAGACGGAGTCTTGCTCTGTCACCCAGGCTGGGGTGCAGTGGCGCAATCTCGGCTCACTGCAAGCTCCGCCTCCCGGGTTCACGCCATTCTCCTGCCTCAGCCTCTCCGAGTAGCTGGGACTACACGCGCCCGCCACCACGCTCGGCTACTTTTTTGTATTTTTTTTTTTTAGTAGAGACGGGGTTTCACCGTGGTCTCGATCTCCTGACCTCGTGATCCGCCTGCCTCGGCCTCCCAAAGTGCTGGGATTACAAGCCTGAGCCACCGCGCCCGGCACGTTTTTTCTTTACAAATTTGTATGTGGTTTTTTTTTCTTTGAGACACCACCACACCTGGCTAATTTTTTTTTTTTTTGTTATAGAGATGTGGTCTTGCTATGCCGCCCAGGCTGGTCTCAAACTCCTGGTCTCAAGAGATCCTCCCACCTCGACCTGCCAAAGTGTTGGGATTACAAGCGTGAGCCGTCACACCCGGCTGAGTGTTTTTTTCATAAATCGTCTTCTTTCAGTAATTTTTAGTTCTATCTAGATAATGTCTGCAATGTTACTTTCAACTTTGTTGTGAGTTTTCATCTTTTCCTATGTCTTCAAAAGTATTTTAGTGAGAAGATACATAGAAGTGGAGGGCTCACGGTTTCTTTAATGTAACAATTTGCTAATATGTTCATTTCCTAGCCTCACAAGTTGAATACTAATAGTCAAATCCCCAAATAGCTATCAAATAGTATTTGCCACACACATATATAAATATTAATGTATGAATAGTTTTAATACATTAATATATGCATGTTAATGTATCTCTGGCCAAGCCCCTAATCAGGTAGTGAATATGAATTGAGGTATCCAAAAAGCTCGCCCAGGAAATTCTGATCCCATCCCTACCAATAACACTAAGAACCACTATCTTTTTTTAGTTAGTTGAAAAAGCAGCTCACAGAATTCCTGACAAGCATACCCCTTCCTCTCACCCAACACTCCCTGCCTCACAAAGCAAATGGCCAAAGAGACTTGTCTTACAAGGAGGCAATGAGAATGGATTATCCACCTCCCATCAGGATTACTCTCGTCATGCCTATATTTTGGTTTATGTCAGTCTCCACACACACTAACTGAAACCTGGCTGTGTTGAGGATATTACCTTCCTCCAAACCTGTCAAAGGATGGCTGTGTTTGATCCTAAACCCCAGGCAGGCATCCCTCTACTCCTCTGTTGGCATCCAGATTCTTCCTCCTCCTTGCCTACCTCAGGTCCTCAGCACATCCCCTTGCCACTCCTCCTTATTGCAATCATTTACAGTCTCCGTGTCCCCAGCATTATTCCTGTTATTTCTAGGGAATAATTTTAATAATCAAATAGATGATCCATTCGAAACCCTGGGCTCTAAAGTTCTCACCTCCCTACCTCGTTATCTTTAATAACATCTCAACCACTCATTCCCCCTAGTCTTGTCATTATCTAAACTTCCCCCCAAATCTCAACTCTAAGCTTTTCATATCCTAACCACTACATTTTATCTTTCCAACTCATTCTTTCTGACATCTATACTCTTAATAGCTTTTTAACCTCAATGGGACCTCCAAACAACTAAGCCCGCTACCCATCTCTGCCCATCTCTATCCATCACCCATTTTGTGCTCTTGTAGCTTAAATGAGTCACTCCCTTGTATACATTCTAAATTCCCTTGCTCCTCCTCTGTTCCTTGTACCCAACTGTGGTTAAATCCAACTTCCTACCAAGCACTGAATATAGCTAGAGGAAAGAGGTACAGTTATGCTTATTAGTTTCATTTTAAGTTCGACTCACAGCCCAAGATGGGCCCTCACGATCCTACTACATACCACTAGTAAATTCAACATCTTACTCTCCTAGACTATTTTGCAAAACCTCTAATCCTCTTACTCCTTTTCAGCTGATAATTCTGTTGCTTCTTTCACAGAGAAAAGAGCACTCAGAAGGTAAGTTCTACATTCATCGACCACAAAGTTCTCCTATTGGGACAGCTCTTGTTCCAGGTATCTATGTGGCTTTAGCTCTCTGCTCAACTCTCATTTTCTTAAAAGAACATTTCCTGGTCACTATCAAAAACAGTATTTTCCATCTCCTTTCCGAGCTTTATTTTTCTTCATAACATTCATCGTACTTACATAGAATTATACAATACACTTACAAATCATATAAAATGATTTTTGCCTCTCCCCAGTCTTCTACGTTCTCACTTCAGAGTATAAGCTTTGTGGAAATGAAGATTTTATTTTGTGCCTGGAACAATATCTGGCAAGCATTAAATGCCTGTAAATATTTATTGAATAAGTGACAAAATATCCAAAGACAAAAGATTTTTGTCTTTTATAAAGAAGAATTATACTTTTTATGGTAAAATTGCAGTATTTAGTTGCCCTTAGAGTCCTATTTTTTTTTTTTTTTTTTTTTTTTTTTTTTTTTTTTTTTTTTTTTTGAGTTGAAGTCTGGCTCTCGCCCAGGCTGGAGTGCAATGGTGCAATCTCGGCTCACTGTAATCTCTGCCTCCCAGGTTCAAGTGATTCTTCTGCCTCAGCCTCCCAAATAGGTGGGACTACAGGCAGGCACCACCATGCCTGGCTTAGTTTCTCTTAATGTTCAGATTCTCTCTTGCTAGAGGCAGCATGGTATAGGGACAAGTATGGTCCTGTGGGTAGGGGGTGGGGTGGGAGTAGGTTGTGAGTAGGGAGAACATTTGGATTTTTACTATTAGCATTGTCACTAATTAGTAAGTAATGTCATTTAGGGTGAGTCATTTAACCTCTCATTTCCAGCAGGGAATGTGAGAGTACTTTTATTTTTATCCAAATAAATGAGATCCATGAAAGCACAAAACCAGTAAAAATAACCCACTACACAGCCTTTCTCTTTTCTTTCTTTCTTTTTTTTGAGACAGGGCTTCACTCTATCGCCAGACTGAGTGCGGTGATGTGGTCAGAGCTCATTGCAGCCTTGACGTCCTCGGCTCAGGATGTCCTCCCACCTTAGCCTCCTGAGTAGGTGGGACTACAGGTGAACATGATTCCTGGCTAATTTTTTTTGTATTTTTGTAGAGACAGGGTTTCCCCCATGTTGCCCAGGCTGGTCTCCAACCCCCGGGGGGCTCAAGCCATTCACTCGCTTTGGCCCCTTAAGTGCTAGGATTATAGGCATGAGCCACCATGCCTGGCAGTCTTTTTCCTTCCAAAGTTTGTTGATGGGGACTTTCATAGTGTACAGAATAAAATTATGTCCCATAATCTAATGGATCCTTAACAGTTTTTTATAGTAAGTAAGTTGTTAGTGAATGAGAGGTTTCTTGATCAGAAGAAAATCACTTTCAAAATTCAAGATGGCAATCTTAAAGTCGATTAAATAAATGGGATAGCCACATGTGTTACTAAAATTTTCTTGCTATAAGTGTACAGGCAAAAATATCTAATGTAAATGAGAAAGACAATTTAAGATTATACTAGTTAAGAATATTTTTGAAAGTAGCACCATTTGTTTTAGAATACAAACAGAGTAAGTACTTGGTAATGTCCCCAGACTAATGAAAATGTATTGATTCATATATATTACTTTTTTCTTTTTTTTTTGAGACAGAGTCTCACTCTGTTGTCCAGACTGGAGTGCAGTGGCGTGACCTTGGCTCACTGCAACCTCAGCCTCCAGGTTCAAGCAATTCTACTGCTTCAGCTTCCTGAGTAGCTGGGATTACAGGTGCCCGCCAGCTAATTTTGGTATTTTTAGCAGAGATGGGGTTTCACCATGTTGGTCAGGCAGGTCATGAACGCCTGACCTCAAGTCATCTGCCCATCTTGGCCTCCCAAAGTGCTGGGATTACAGGCGTGACCCACCGTGCCTGGCCTGATTTATATATATTACTAACTGAAATGCAGTATCACTGCACTTCCCCAATTAGTAAATTCAATACATCCCGTATGTAAAAAAACCCACCAATCCCCACAAAAAACCAATCAAAACCCCCAAAAAAATCACCAAACCATACTGTCAAGCGAAATAGTTTTAATTAGTAGGCTGATCATAAATAAATCCACATAAAAGATTTAACAGAATTACAAAGAGTTTTGTGTTCCTTTGTGGACTCAATTCATAATATGCATTAGTCAACCTCATTCTCTAACTGTGACAAAGAGTTGTCATCCAACAATGCAGCACAGTTTAAGCAATTCATATTCTATAGTTACATTTTTACATTTTCTTTACAAATGTAACATTTATGTACATTATATATAGATTTTTTTCTATAGTTCATGTACTGAAACTCTATTGTTTTTACAGAGAAAATGTTGAATTCATTTGATGAATAAGAAACATTCCTTGTTAAAAAGTAATTCATATAAACAAATAACACGGTACCACTGCCTTTTGGCATCTCTTGCCAGAGTTCAAGTCCAGAAATGTTATATTAATTATAAGAAAAAAGAATTTATCTAATTTTACAATATGACATATCATTCCACATAGCTACATAAATTTGCCAGCTTGCAATTAACAGAGCACTGTACTGCCATACTACTGGAAATGTGTAGAAACCAATTCAAAATATACTTGGTGAAACAGCATCGTCGTTACCATTAATTTGAGTTGAAAAAGATCTGTCAAGTTCTTTCTTCCCCTTTACTTTTTACCAAAGCCTCAGACAGAGTGCTGTGCGTTGCATCTTGTATTAACAAATGTCTTCATTTCAAGTTTCTCACGCGCTTCTCTGACAGGTTATGCTTTACCTAGGTTACAGATCTTTTTCTTATTCAATTTTATTTTAATTCACTTACAAATCTGCTGCTGAACATGAAGCAAAAATTCATAGTAAGAAAATGCAGCCTCTGTCCGGTCTTCAATCAAATGCTGAAAAAATTCTGCTTTGGCAGGACTCTCATCTCTGGAAGAAAGAAAAGGGCATTTGTGCTAAACGTATTTAAAAGCCCTGATTTCACCACTTTGCAATCTAGCTCATAAAATTACACTTGTATCCTGTAAATTTATACAAATAAAATAAAAGTGCATATTTCTAAAAAAAAGTATATATTTTAAAAATTACTGGGCTGCCGTCTGGGAAGTGAAGAGCGCCTCTGCCCGGCTGCCCCGTCTGGGAAGTGAGGAGTGCCTCTGCCCGGCCGCCCCGTCTGGGAAGCGAGGAGCGCCTCTGCCCGGCCACCCATCGTCTGGGATGTGAGGAGCGCCTCTGCCCGGCCGCCCCGTCTGGGAAGTGAGGAGCGCCTCTGCCCGGCCACCCCTTCTGGGATGTGAGGGGCGCCTCTGCCCGGCTGCCCCGTCTGGGAAGTGAGGAGCCCCTCTGCCCAGCCGCCACCCCGTCTAGGAAGTGAGGAGCGTCTCTGCCTGGCCGCCCCATCTGGGAAGTGAGGAGCACCTCTGCCTGGCTGCCCCGTCTGGGAAGTGAGGAGCACCTCTGCCTGGCCGCCCCGTCTGGGAAGTGAGGAGCACCTCTGCCTGGCTGCCCCGTCTGGGATGTGGGGAGCGCCTCTGCCCGGCCGCCCGGTCTGGGAGGTCTACCACAGAGGCCAGAAGCAATGTGGGGGCTGGATATGGTGGCTCACATCTGTAGTCCCAGTACTCTGGGAGGCTGAGGCAGGTTGATCACTTGAGGCTAGGAGCTTGAGACCAGCCTGGCCAACATGGCGAAACATATGAAAAACACAATTGTCAAACCAACCAACGAACCAAGCGACAACAAAACAGGTCTACCCTGGAGTCATACTCTAATTTTTTCTATTTTCCTCCCTTTCTGATCCTTTATCCCACTTTCTTTTTCTTCCTCTTCCTTCTCTTTCTTCTTTGTCAAATAGAGGATTGAGTTATTATCATGGATCCATACAAAGTCCCTCTCTCATTATTTTCTTTAATTCCCACCCCCCATTTCTATTCCCCGTCTTCCCATGTGCAACCTTCCTAATATGTTTGATAGCATCTTTTTGTTCGTATGTACTTTTAGAAAATGTTTATTGTTTTGTGTGCAAAAAAAAATAAAATTAAAAAAAAGCAAAAAAAAAAAAAAATTACTGGGCTGGGTGTGGTAGCTCACACCTGTAATCTCAACACTTTAAGAGGCTAAGGTGGAAGGACTGCTTGAGCCCAGGAGTTCAAGACCAGCCTGGGCAAAATAGAAAGATCCTCATTGCTTAAAAAGAAAAAAAAAAAATTTTAAAAATTGGCCAGGCGTGGTGGCTCACGCCTGTAATCCCAGCACTTTGAGAAGCCGAGGTGGGTGGATCACCTGAGGTGAGGAGTTCAAGACCACCCTGGCCAACATGGTGAAACACTGTCTCTACTAAAAATACAAAAATTAGCTGGGTGTGGTGGTGGGCGCCTGTAATCCCAGCTACTTGGGAGGCTGAGGCAGGCGAATCGCTTGAATCCAGGACGCAGAGGTTGCAGTGGGCTGAGATCACACCATTGCATTCCAACCCGGGTGACAAGAGCGAAACTTTGTCTCAAATAAATAAATAAATAAATAAAAATTAGGCAGGTGTGGAGGGAAGTGTCTCCAGTCCCAGCTACTCGGGAGTCTGAGTTGGGAGGATTACTTGAGCATGGGAGGTCCAGGCTGCAGTGAACTGTGATGGTAGCACCCCTGCACTCCAGCCTGAGTGACAGAGTGAGACTCTATCTCAAATTAAATAAATAAATAAATAAATAAAATTAAAAATTACTAATATATGGAGATGTCAGAAAATGGAATACAGAGGATATAAATCAAGTAACCACATTTTACCATCAGAATATATTTTGATACTATTTAAAGTCTGTTTTGAAGACAAGCAATTCCACAGACTACATAGGAAAGACAACTTCATAATTAAGTTACAAAAGTACTTACTTTACTATGTGAAGGATTGGACTTAATGGTCTGCTGTCTCTAAGCCAAGTTATGAAGGATCTGGTTCTTTCTGATGAAAGTGTATCTAGCTCTGGAAGATGTGTCTGGTAAAAGAAATACAATTAGGAAACTATTTCCTTTCTCACAGACTTCAGCAGTATTAGAACAAAATCATGATTCTTACTATCACCCCCAACTGCCAGCACTCTATTTCTTAGCCTCAACAGCAGCAACTACACAAATAAAATTTAAACTGTTGAAAAATCTGTTTATATTTTTCTGGATAAGTCAATAAAATACGTGCAATGACAAGTATGTGACTGACATTTTAACTGACTATATTTTTCTTGGTAAGTCAATAAAACATAAACAACGATTAGCATGTCACCAGTATTGTGAGGTGCCTTTATGTTTCTTCTAGAGGAAATGTTCAAATGAAGGGGGACACCATTAAATTCCAAATTCCCTTAGCAATTATATATGATTATATCCTATTCTAAAAATAGCCATTCTGGGAGAATTTCATGTTTCCTTTAATTTAAAGGCAAAGAATTTTAAAGTACAGTGTGGATATGTAAATATATTTTAAAACTATATGCAAGACTATTTTAAAAGGACCTAAAAGTCTATTATTTTTTATATACACATATACATAAAAAGGTAAGATTTACTTTCCTTTTTCAAAGCCAACTGCAAATTAAATAGTAAATTAGCAGTAAATTAAATAATTCAAAAATGTAGTATATAACAAAATTTAAATAGACAAGTTTGGAATAATTATGTTTGTAATTCCTGTCAATATTAAAAACCATTTCCATTTTGATGTGAATTTTTTCAGATGTTTTCTAAATTATTACTAAGTATACAAACACATTTTTGAAAATACAAATGGGGATCATATCATGCATACTATTCACTTCAGGCTGTATTCTTCTTTTTTTTCTTTTTAAGAGATGGGGTCTTGCTAGGTTGCCCAGACTGGAGTACACAAGTGCAGTCATAGTACACTACAGCTTTGAACTCCTGGGCTCAAGCTATCCTCCTGCCTCAGCCTCCTAGCCTCCCAAGTAGCTGGGACCACAGGTGCATGGCACAGTGCCCCAGACTGTATTCTTTTTAATAAATACACAGCTATTATTTAATACTATAAGCATGTGTGTACATATGCCTACTTCTATGAATACATCTACAGGATATATTCTTTGCAGAATAATTTACCGTGTCATAAAGAACATGATTTTAACAGACATTGTCAAATGGCCCTCTAAAAAGGTTATATAAGTACTATATATTCCAGTCAACAATGCTCAACAGTGTCCATTGCCCTATACTGTCTACATGATTGCCTATTATCAAATTTTAAAATTTCTGACAATCTGGTAAATGAAAGAAATGCTATATTACTATTTTCTTCCTAATTATGAGTGAGGTTAAATATTGTTTCATATGACCTCTACTTTATTCTTCCTTCATGAATTGCCTATTAAAATCCTTTACCCAGTTTTCTTTGGAGGAGGCAGAAAGTAAGGAAGGTCTTCTTAAAGATTTATAAGAGAACTTTTTATAGAGAAGTTAGCCCTTTTTCAGTCTTATGAGTTACAGATAATCTTAAGATTTTATTGTTTGTATTTTGGCTATATTTATTTATTATTACCAAATATAAATGTTTTATATTTGTGCTTTCAGATTTTTTTTTTTTTTTTTTTTTTTTGAGAAGGAGTCTCGCTCTATTGCCCAGGCTGGAGTGCAGTGGCGCAATCTCGGCTCACTGCAAGCTCCGCCTCCCGGGTTCACGCCATTCTCCTGCCTCAGCCTCTCCGAGTAGCTGGGACTACAGGCGCCCGCCACCACGCCCAGCTAATTTTTTTTTTTTTTTTGTATTTTTTTAGTAGAGCCAGGGTTTCACCGTGGTCTCGATCTCCTGACCTCGTAATCCACCCGCCTCGGCCTCCCAAAGTGCTGGGATTACAAGCGTGAGCCACTGCGCCCGGCCTGTGCTTTCAGATTTATTGATCTTTTGAATCACCGACTTACAGAGGCCTTACCCATTTTAATATTATAAAAAAAAAAAATCCGGCTGGACACAGTGGCTCACACCTGTAATCCCAGCACTTTGGGAGGCCGAGGCGGGGGAATCACAAAGTCAGGGAGATCAAGACCATCCTGGCTAGCACAGTGAAACCCTGTCTCTACTAAAAATACAAACAATTAGCCGGGCGTAGTGGCAGGCGCCTGTAGTCCCAGCTACTCGGGAGGCTGAGGCAGGAGAATGGCGTGAACCTGGGAGGCGGAGCTTGCAGTGAGCCAAGATTGCGCCACTGCACTCCAGCCTGGGTGACAGAGTGAGACTCCGTCTCCAAAACAACAACAACAAAAAAACAAAAATATTCACAAATATTTCTTCTAGTGATCTGCATGGTTTCCTTTTTTACGTTTAAATGTTTGATCCATTTGAAAGTTATTTTGATATAAGGAGTAAGGTTACTACTGATTCCTACTCAGGAGGCTAAAGTGGGAGGACCACTTAAGTCTGGGAGGTCGAGGCTATAGTGAGCCATTACTGAGCCACTGCACTACAATCTGGGCGACAGAGCAAGACTCTTGTCTAGAAAAAAAAAAAAAAAAAAAAAGAACTACTAATATAAGCTACAACATGAATGAATCTTAAAAACATTACAGAAAATGAAAGAAGCCAAATACAAAAGGCCACATATTACCATTTATATAACATATCCAGAACAGACAAATCCATAGATAGAAAGTAGATTAGTAGTTGCCTGGGGACAGGGATAGGGAAGAATTGGGAGATATGGGGTTCTTTTAGGGTGATAGAAATGTTCTGAAACTAAATAGTGGTAATGGTTGTAAAACACTGTGTAATACGAAAAACTACTGAATTGTACATTTTTAAATGGTGAATATTACATGAATTTTACATCAATAAAAAAACGAGCAAACAAAAAGTTAAAGGTGTATAAAATCTACTGACCATTTTCTGTGGTATTGATGCAAAATCAGGATATCCAAGCACATCCTCTATGAAGTTATTGTCACAGCCTTTCCCAACCCAAATGTAAAAAACCTAAAAACAAAAAGAAACAAAATATTAAAACTTCCGAATAGTTAATTCATTTTATCTAATGTTCTTAAAATTATCACCTCCAATAAGGTAGGAACAAACAGAAGAGTAAAAAGGAAATCTATAATTGTTACATTGTGAATCTATATGTAAGAATCCAGAGTGGTTCACATCTTTGATTAAATGTTAAGGCTTCCCATAAAATATATTTTACCTTTTGCACTTATTTTCCCAATAGAAATATAATCCTTTAATCAGTATAATTGACTCACTGTATTTCCCATCCACTATTTCATTACCGTCTGTGTATTTTCACTCATGCATTTCTCCGTCTTCTGTGGCTATCCAAATCCTTTTTCTGGTCATAAGGCATCGTTTTGAAGCCATCTTAACCATTCTAACACCCTTCAACAACTACCCCTGCCCAGTGATTTCTCTTGAACTCCTAATCATTAATGAGATTTCAAACGTAAGTTGAACTAGATAAACTCTCGAAATACTTTTTTTTTTTTTTTTGAGACAGAGTCTCGCTCTGTCACCCAGGCTGGAGTGCAGTGGCGCGATCTCGGCTCACTGCAAGCTCCGCCTCCCGGATTCACGCCATTCTCCTGCCTCAGCCTCTCCGAGTAGCTGGGACTACAGGCGCCCGCCACCACGCCCGGCTAATTTTTTGCATTTTTAGTAGAGACGGGGTTTCACCGTGGTCTCGATCTCCTGACCTCGTGATCCGCCCGCCTCGGCCTCCCAAAGTGCTGGGATTACAAGCGTGAGCCACCACGCCCGGCCTCGAAATACTTTTAAATTCTAGACTCTAGATGGTAAAGTCCCTAAAGATAGGAATTTACCTCATTAGTTCTCTTCATCAAGTATATATAATTCATGACAGTAAATAATCCATATTAAAATGTATTACTCTATCAGTATTAACAATACAAATATCAATAACATCAATATAAAATGAAGTCCAAATAGAAAAGTTGAAAGTAAATTGACCTCCAGTGCCAGTTACCAATTTCAGCTCCTAATCTTAATTCACCTTTCACTGCCTGCTCTATGATAACAGCTGGACCCTATAAGTGTTTCTTTATTTTTGGTCAGCTCAAACAGTGTTAAGCTTTGCCAGTAAAGGGTGCTTACAGAGCCACAGTCCATAAGGAAAGCACCTTCTCTTGTCAGCTTCTCTGCAGACAATTTTTGAAGAGGTGGCTGTGGTACAACCCTGTCATTAACATGTACTGCACCCTGAAAAGAAAAAGAGAGAATGTGAATGAGATTACATTACTATCATCACAGTTTGGGAGCTAATGGTCACTAACCCTTTATGAAGCATTGGAAAATAATGCTTGGGAGTTTTGCATGATATAAAAAGTACTGATTATATGCTACCACCTTGGCTGTAGAATCAACACACTCAAATGTATTCAAATTTAAAAAGTAAAAACATGAATATATAAAATGATCTGTCACATTCGCTTCCCTTTTAGGGTGGGGTCAGAATATACTACAAGTGTGACTATTGGCTCTGTTGCATAGCCAGCTACTTTTTTTACATTTCTTTGGCAACATAACATTATGTTTGGAATTAATACTAATTCCAAAGAATATAGTTTTCACACAGGGAAGATAAAAGACACTACATATTTGCACATTATTATTGGATACCAGATTTGGTTTACTATGTAATCAAAATTGCAACTGATCTTAACAAAAGCAGTCAATATTGGCCAGGCGTGGTGGCTCATGCCTGTAAACCCAGCACTTTGGGAAGCCGAGATGGGCAGATCACTTGAGGTCAGGAGTTTGAGACCAGCCTGGCAATATGGTGAAACCCTGTCTCTACTAAAAGTACAAAAATTAGCCAGGCTTGGTGGCATGTGCCTGTAATCTCAGCAACTCGGGAGGCTGAAGCAGAATTGCTTGAACCTGGGAGGCAGAAGCTGCAGTGAGCCGAGATCGCACCACTGCACTCCAGCCTGGGCGACAGTGCAAGATTCTGTCTTTAAAACAAAATTTTAAAAAAAGAAAAAAAAGAGAAGCAGTCAATATATACAAAATATAAATGGAAATGTCCACGCTACAACTTAGCTTGGTAATGCATATTATAACCAAACCTACAAGACAAATTACTTCTGATATGAAACTATTTTTTAAAACTACTTAACCACTGATGGTATCTGAGAGTCCTGCCATCCAATCAGATCCACAGCCAGTGTCCTTATTTAATGTATTACTTCCACAAGGGGGAGAAGGGTTAAAAAGAAAAACCAGTTGATAGTATATTATCGTCTTAGCTATAGAACAAGACACTCAAATATATTCAAATTTAAAAATTTCAAATGCACTAAAATGCATACCTCATCTGTCAATCTGTCTATCCTGTATAAGTTGGGATGAATCATTTTCATTAGATGAACAAGCGGCTGAGACTTTATCTGACACATGGCGTATACACGATCATCCAGCCGTGTGCTTGTACCCGTTCTAAATGCTTTCTACAAGGAAAAAGATAAACGTTTTCAAGTAAAATACAAATATGGTGGACAAATATTAAAACAAATACACACTATCGGCCGGGCGCGGTGGCTCAAGCCTGTAATCCTAGCACTTTGGGAGGCTGAGGTTGGCGGATTACGAGGTCAGGAGTTCGAGACCATCCTGGCCAACATAGTGAAACCCTGTCTCTACTAAAAATACAAAAAAATTAGCAGGGCGTGGTGGCGGGCGCCTGTAGTCCCAGCTACTCGGGAGGCTGAGGCAGGAGAATGGCGTGAACCCGGGAGGTGGAGCTTGCAGTGAGCCAAGATGGTGCCACTGCACTCCAGCCTGGGGGACAGAGCCAGACTCTGTCTCAAAAAAACAACAACAACAACAACAAAAACAAATACACACTATCAATCATGGAAAAAGCATGGCCTTTAAATCAGAAAGACCTCAATTAAATTCTCAGCTCTGACATTTAATAGGTATGTGATGCTGGAGCAAGTTACCTAGCTCCTCTGAGCTATATTGTCATCATGAGAAAAACGGAAAATAATACCTCTTTAGGTTGTTGAAAGGATTAAATAAAATGATGCACTGACACCTTTTATGGTGCCAGAGACATGGGAAGATGCTTAATATTAGTTCCTGTCCTTAAAGAGTCTCTTTCCAGAAGGACATATTAAGAGTGAGCTATGACTGCACCATTATGCAAACTGCTCACACACATTAAAGAAGAGAGAATATGGTTTCACTAAAGTCATCATGTATCGTATACCTTCATTTTCCACTGATCTTTTCTTTTTTCTTTTTTTTTTTTTTTGAGAAGGAGTCTCGCTCTGTCGCCCAGGCTGGGGTGCAGTGGCACGATCTTGGCTCACTGCAACCTCCGCCTCCCAGGTTCAAGCAATTCTCCTGCCTCAGCCTCCAGAGTAGCTGGGATTACAGGCGTGCACCACCAGCTAATTTTTGTATTTTTGGTAGAGACAGGGTTTCACTATGTTGGCCAGGTTGGCTGCAAACTCCTGATGTCAGCTGATCCGCACACCTCGGCCTCCCAAAGTGCTGGGATTACAGGCGTGAGCCACCATGCACGGCCCCATTGATCCTTTTCTATTCTTCAAAACTCTTTCAGTGCTAAAGTGAATAATCCTCTAGTTAAGTATTAGAAAACAACAACCTAGATTTTCTTTCTTCATATACGTATCTGAGAATTTTAAAAAACAATATTAAATATAGCAATATATAAAAAGCTACCTGTTTGAGAAGGGCCAAAACATAGAGAGGAAACAACTTCAGGGAGCTGGGCGCCATCAATGCAGAGTGCTGTAAATTTGAGACAGTTGAGCCATATGCAGACAATGAGTCCACTACAGCATTCACTAAGGCATCTCTTGCATCTGATAGACTTGATGAAACGGACCGATCCACAGCTAAAAAGCAACCAAAGTGAAAGGTATTTTAACCATTAGAATCCAATGGGCACTATAAGAGAGAAAATTTATATGCATTATTTAAGAAACAAAATTCAGCTAAGTTTTTAGGATGGAAAAATGCATTTCATCAGCTCCCTCATTTCAAGTGTCTTCTTATACAATTTTTCTGAAATAAATCTGACAATCAGAACAAGTCCAGATTCTTTTGGATATTTTTGTTTTAATCTCTTAAGTCTAAAAACATTTAGCCAGGCTGGGCATGGTGGCTCATGCCTGTAATCCCAGCACTTTGGAAGGCCAAGGTGGGAGGATCACTTGATCCCAGGAGTTCAAGACCAGATTAGGCAACATAGTGAGACCTTGTCTCTACAAAAAATAAAAAAATTAGCTGGGCATGGTGGCATGTGCCTGTAGTCCCAGCTATCTGGGAGGCTGAAGTAGGAGGATTGCTTGAGCCTGGGAGGTTGAAGCTGCAGTAACCTGTGATTGTGCACTCCAGCATGGGTGACAGAGCAAGACCCTGTCTAAAAACAAACCCCAAAACATGTAGCCCCTATTGATATTAGTGAAATGCATATTTTTCCATTTACTTCTGAAAAAGCCTTAGGAAGGTTTCCATTACTCAAACGCCAAGTCACATGTATCATTTTTATCTGCTCAACCAGTGTAATTTCTGCAATCTGAATTATACCTTGTGATCCTCTACAATTTTTGTAAAGCATTCCAAGCCAAAAAATTTTTTGAAAGGGAAAAATAAACACAAGTTTTCATGCAGCCATTGAAGAGACAGGTAACGTGAAACTTATTTTTCTACAATAATATATTCTATTAAAATAGGGATAACCTATAATATATATGCCCAAGCACTAAAAATAAAATTATATTAAAAAACAATTGGTTATGGCATAATTAATTCAAAATCTATATATAAAATTATACTTAAAAAATCTGGATCCTGAGGTTTGGGGTACAATTGATCCCATCATAACAAACCTGCATATGTACTCCCTGAATCAAAAACAAAAGTTAAAATTAAGAAATAAATCTGATATACAATAAATCCTTCTTCTTTATTCCCCCCACCCCCGAGAGAGTCTCCCTGTTTCCCAGGCTGGAGTGCAGTGGTGCGATCTCGGCTCATTGCAACCTCTGCCTCCTGGGTTCAACAGATTCTCCTGCCTCAGCCTCCTGAGTAGCTGGGACCACATCTGTGTACCACCACACCCAGCTAATTTTTGTATTTTTAGTAGAGACAGGGTCTCACTCCATTGACCAGTCTGGTCTTGAACTCCTGAAGTCAAGTGATCCACTTGCTTCAGCCTCCCAAAGTACTGGGATTACAGGCATGGGCCACCACACCAGGCCTGATTAAATGCTTCTGTTATTTAAAAAAATTTGGATCCTTTAGTAAATGCTATTATAATTTTTCCCAAATTAGTATTAATGACTCTCTCTAGGACTACATGGGAAATAGTAAGGCTTGTTTCATGTCTAAGTTCATCTACAAGGCAGATTCATTGAAAACATTTTAAGTGCTATGTTAATTCTCAAAAGGATTTTTTTAGACTTACATATAATTAAGTACAGTTCTATAGTGGTTATGTGTCAAATGCATAGCCATGTAATCTCTACCACAATCAGGATACACAATAGTTCCATCACTCCAAAATTATCCCCCTATACTTGCCCCTTTGCAGTAAAACCCTCCCTTGGCCTCAACTCCAATTATTCACCATTCGATAATTTTCCCTTGTCCTGAATGTCATATGTATGGAATCATTTGTATGCAGCTTTTTTTTTTTTTTTTTTGAGATGCAGTCTCACTCTGTCACTCAGGCAGGAGTACAGTGGCGCGACCTTGGCTCGGCTCACTGCAACCTCTGCCTCCTGGGTTCAAGGAGATTTTCCTGCCTCAGCCTCCCAAGTAGTTGGGATTACAGGGGTGCAGCACCACGCCCAGCAAATTTTTTTCTTGTATTTCTAGTAGAGACAGGGTTTCACCATGTTGGCCAGGCTGGTCTTGAACTCCTAACCTCAAGTGATCCGCCCACTTCAGCTTCCCAAAGTGTTGGGATTACAGGCATGAGCCACCACACCTGGCCTATGCAGCTTTTTGAGTCTAGCTTCTTTCATTCAGCACAATGTCTTTGAGAGGCATCCATGTTTGTTTAAGTATTGACAGTTCATTCCTTTTTATTGCTGAATTATATTCTATTGTATGAGTGTACCATGGTTTGTGCATACATTATTTGAAGGACATTCAGTTTTTACCACATTTTTAGAGATTATGAATTCCCTCAAAGATTCTGAAAGTAAGATTAAGGAAGAAATGTGAGGACAGTCTGATTCACAATGAAGTAAATAAAAATGTAAAACATACGCTTTTTAAATAAGAGAAAACCCTAGCTTCAGTTTCATTTTTTTTTTTTTTGTTTTCGAGACAGAGTCTCACTCTGTTGCCCAGGCTGGAGTGGAGTGATGGGGTCTCGGCTCACTGCAACCTCTGCCTCCCAGGTTCAAGCGATTCTCCTGTCTCAGTCTCCTGAGAAGCTGCGATTACACGCGCTTGCCACACGCTCGGCTATTTTTCCATATTTTTAGTAGAGACGGGGTTTCACCATGTTGGCCAGCCTGGTCTCAAACTCCTGACCTCATGATCTGCCTGCCTTGGCCTCCCAAAATACTGGGATTACAGGCGTGACCCACCGCCACCAGCCAAGCTTCAGTTTTTAAGATAGAAAGATATATTTCACAAGTTCCTTCAATTTTTACTCACCCATGTTTGCCAGAAGGCAGATGGCAGCTTGTACATCCACTCCCGCATATACATCTGCTAGTGAACTTACCACTGGCAAACAAAGTGTATGTACTCTAATTCTCCGCTCACCTAAAAAAAAAAGTCATTGAAAATACATTAGATCAAAAAGGAAATAAAGCAAAGCAAACAAGTTGAATACTTTTTTTCTTTCTTTCTTTTTTTTTTTTTTTTTAAGATGGAGTCTTGCTCTGTCTCTTAGGCTGGAGTGCAATGGTGCGATCACAGCTCACTGCAACCTCTGTCTCCAAGGTTCAGGTGATTCTCCTGCCTCAGCCTCCCAAGTGGCTGGGATTACAGGTGCCTGCCACCATGCCCAGCTAATTTTTGTATTTTTAGTAGAGATGGGGTTTCACCAGGTTGGCCAGGCTGGTCTTGAACTCCTGACCTCAGGCGATCCACCCACTTCGGCCTCCCAAAGTGCTGGGATTACAGGCGTGAGCCACTGCCACGGCCAGCCACAAGTCAAATTTTTATTCAAGTTATGGTTTTGGCTAGATTACATCACCAACAGGATTTTGAGATGTAAAAACCAAGTTTTACAATGAACATTTTTAAAAGAAAATTAAACACTCTCCAAATCTGCAGAGTATGAACATACGCTATATCACTCATTCTAAATTATATCCCATAGAGTAAAATACCAGAAAACTTAACTGTCAAGTAACAAATGAAGGCCTTAACTGCTAAGCAGTTTTTTACTTTTTGGGGCAAGAAATAATACAAAGAATGGCATAGCTGGGTTTAGCATGAATTGTTTTGAAACAAGATTCTAAGAATACAAGTCTTCCACAAATTAAAAAAGTGTACTATTTAAAGATTCAAAAGTGAGAGTTAAAAAAAGACAGAAAATAACAGCATATATTTGATTAACTAATAAAAATTCCATTACTTCCCACTGTGTATTCATTCTTTTTCCCCACTCCACTAAAGGCCATGTGAAAGGAGGGGAGAATTACTGCTGCAGACTATATTTCATTTCTGTTAACATTACCTTTGCTTGATGTATATAATAGGGCTGTTTGAAAACATACTAAGGAAGTATCTGTTAAACTTTCTTCAATTGACAACTGCACCGCAAATCCAGCATCAGGATTGATGTTGGCAAGGGATAACAAATCAGTAGAACGAACAAAGAAGTTACCATGAAAAGTGTGCATTGAAAGACCTAAAAAGGAGAAAATCATATAAAAAATGAAGTTAACAATAGTATCTTCACCTCAAGCTAAAGTTGCTTTTTAAAGTCAAAGATGTTTATGATTTTGAATCAAAAGGATAACTGGGGAGTAAGGTTCAAGCATAGGCAGAGTTTCTAAAATACTAATTCAAAAAAACCAGTGGACGTTACATAAAAGGGAGACTATACATTTCACTGGTACTGACACCTAACCTTATTTACATTTTCTCACATGTGACTTGAAGTCAGACATAATCTGAGTAAACATTTGTTTAATCTGCAAAATTAAACAAATGAGGGTTATTATATAACTCATCCTAGATTTAAAATAAAGGTAAAATAAAGGATTAAAACAAATATTCACATAAAACCAAGGAAGTGTACATTAAATGATTATGAAGGCAAAGACCCTTAATTTGACGATTCTTATTTATGATCTTCCCTATTCCTCTAATTCTCCTTCTAAAATCATTTCTAATATAGGCTTTCTCTTAGATTCTTCTGAGTAAACCAAACATTACTTTTGTCTACTTATTCAAGTTATTTTTAAAAATTGGGGCAAAGATTATTCAATAACTATTATCTATTTAAAACATTGTATGGCCTACCAGATCAAACAGTCTTCCATAATGAACAGTCAGAGGTAGTCAATACATGGAATGCTCACTGACTTTGATACAAGTATTTAATATAAAACATAACTTTTACAACTTCATACCTTTAGTACACCTTATTCTCATAACAGCTTCAAACCCAATTTTTCTTGTGAGATACCGTTTTAGGTCTTTTTGTAACTTTTCTGCTTGTGAAGGATTGTGAGTATAGTGGAATGATGGATAATAATAGATGCACCCTGCAGAATACTTGGACATGCAAGCTTTAGAGAGAAATACAAAAAGTATTAGCTACAGAAATAATAATATTCTACTTGTCCAACAGTAGTACAGATTCTACATTATGAAGGAATCTAAGTCATGAGAAAACCTAAGCCATCAAAATAAGAACATACAAATCTGAGAAAACAGTAATATCTATAAAATATACGATAAAGTTTACTGTTGAGCAGAATGGTAAGGGAATCATGCTATATAAACAAAATACTAGTGACATTTTATATTTGTATAGTGCTTTAAACTTTACTGGTAGTTTTCATAGATATTGTCTATCTAATGCACATGCCTTTCTCCCTAAAATATTGAGAATGCTTACTGAAGAGTTTAGATTTTTTTTTTTTTTTTTTTTTTTGAGACGGAGTCTCGCTGCTGTCGCCCAGGCTGGAGTGCAGTGGCGTGATCTCGGCTCACTGCAAGCTCCGCCTCCCGGGTTCACACCATTCTCCTGCCTCAGCCTCCCGAGTAGCTGGGACTACAGGCGCTCGCCACCGCGCCCAGCTAATTTTTTGTATTTTTAGTAGAGACAGGGTTTCACCATGGTCTCGATCTCCTGACCTCGTGATCCACCCGCCTCGGCCTCCCAAAGTGCTGGGATTACAGGCGTGAGCCACCGCGCCCGGCCTAGATTTAATTATGCATTAAAAAATTAAAAATGTTTATTTAAACAAATGTACACATGATGTCTTTCCTTACCTAGAGAGGCAAGATCAGAATACTGTGAACTTAAAAGGAACAAATCCACTGCAGTTTGCTGTCCCGAGCAATCTAATGCAAGTTTCTTATAAAAATCAGTTGCAGGGCCAAGATGTTGTACCACCTAAGTCAACAAATCATAAAGTAAGAGCTGGAAATCTTTATGCTCATGTTTTCATGTCGCTTTTATAACAAAAAGGATGTCCTCTGTCTCCCTGCCAAACTAAGGAGTTTTTTAAATGTCTAGGCATTTGGTGCAGATTTCCTATGATAATAATAACAGATAATCTTTATAAAAAAACACTTATGTGCCAGCACTGTTTCACACAAATTAATTTAATTTTCATAACACATCTCATATGGTTTTTATCATCTACATTTTCAGACGAAGAAACTGAGGCAATAACTGATTAAGTAACTTGACCAAGATTACATAGATATTGAGAGGTGGATATTGGAATATAAACCCAAGAAATCTGGCTGCAGAATGAGTGCTGTTAACCATTATTAAATATTGTTACATAACTTAAGAGAGTAAAAGATTAAGGAAGGTGTTTCTTTTGGTATGAGAAGACTTCAGCTGAGAAGGTGACACTGGAGAGTCTCCAAGTTCTTAATCACCATACAATATTTCCTAAAAAAATGTTTCTGGGGTGGGGGGGAGGGGGGAGGGACAGCATTAGGAGATATACCTAGTGCCAAATGACGAGTTAATGGGTGTAGCAAAACAACATGGCACATGGATACATATGTAACAAACCTGCACATTGTGCACATGTACCCTAAAACCTAAAGTATATAAAAAACAGATTAAAAAAAAAAAGGCTTAATAAAAAAAAAGTTTCAATCCTCTTAATTACACTGCATGATGATTATATTAGAGCTTACTGTAATATAAGGAATTAAGGATATGAAGGAATAGGTAAACCACAACAGATACTGAAACTTTAGAGTCCCAGGCAGATAGAGAATATTTTTGAAAGTTAAATGAGAAAACAAAACAAAACTCTATCAAAGGATTCAGTAAATATGTAACAGCTTCCTGTGTTCAAAACACCACAGTAATTTATAATGGATTGTAATGGGTCAACGAACTAAATGCCAGCTACACTTGTTGATGAGTTTAAAATACATACTTATTTTAAAATTAGCTTCCTTCTCAAATGCAATTTTAAAATACAATTTCTATAAAGAGTGAAATATGGTGCCTTTTTTTCTCTAGCATATTGGTGAAGAATAAAAAAAGCAACACTACTTAATGGTGGTTACAGGATGAGAGTCCTTAAGAAGAGAAGTTGATTAAAAAACCCAAATAAATAAAACATTCTTTATTTAATAACTTAAAGATTATGCCCTTTAACCCAATAATTTCACTTCTAGGAATCTATCCTAAGGCAAAACTGGATATGTGGCTAAAGATTTACGACACTATTAAAACTGTTTAATTCATACTCATAACTACTTATAATGACATTTTCTCAAATATATGTTGAGGCCAGACAGAACTTGTGCAAAAGAAAAATGAATATTTTAGTTCATTTATTATTTGAAATAAGGGCTTAAAAATGCCCTGACCAAATCTTCACATAAAACCCAAGTAATGTTCAGCTTCGTATATTCCTTTCATTGTTATTATTATTATTGTTTTATTTTTTTTGAGCCCGGGTCTTGCTCTGTTGCCCAGGCTAGAGTGCAGTGGCAGTGATCACAGCTCGCTGCAAACTCTGCCTCCCTGGTTCAAGTGATTCTCCTGCCTCAGCCATCTGAGTAGCTGGGATTACAGGCTTGCACCACTGCACCCAGCTAATTTTTGTATTTTTAGGAGAGATGGGGTTTTGCAATGTTGACCAGACTGGTCTCAAACTCCTGGACTCAAGTGATCCACCCTCCTTTGCCTCCCAAAGTGCTGGGATTATAGGTGTGAGCCACTGCACCCGGCCATTATTGTTATTTTTTAAGATGGGGTCTCATTACATTGCCCAAGCTGGTTTAGAACTCCTAAGATCAAATGATCCTCTAGCCTCAGCCTCTTGAGTAGCTAAGGTTACAGGCAGGTGCTACCACACCCAGCCCTTTTTTAAAAAAATAGTGCAAATACAGGTCTGGCTCACATCTGCAATCCCAGCACTTTTGGGGGCTGAGGCAGGGGTATTGCTTGATCTCGGCAGTTTGAGGCCAGCCTGGGCAACACAGCAAGATGTTGTCTCTACTTTTAAAAAACAAAACAAAAATATACTGAAGACAACTATTTAATAGCTGAAAAGCAATCAACTGATTACTTTCACATTTACTTTCTCTGTGACTTCAGAGAATGCTCACAATATATTCTCCAATGAAAAAGGTCAGTTACACACACACACACACACACACACACACACACACATACATATACACACACACACGTATGATGCCCAATTATGCTTATTTGTATGTTTGTATAACTAAACGCTAGTATCATTAGATTATTGGTGATTTATGCTTTTCTCCACTTTCCAAGTGTTATACAATGATCTGTGTTATCTTCATAATTAAAAAGTTTATTAGTATGAGCACGTTGAATTACAATAGATACATTTAGTAAGTGTTACCACTTACGTAATAGAAAAGAACACTGGAGTCGTAAGTCACACTTTTACCATTAAATAGGTATTTAACCTTTACCTAGATACTCTACTTCCTCATCTATAAAATGAAAGGGTTAGACTAAATGATTTCTAAATTTCTATGACTTACAAAGTAATAAAAAGAACACACTGTGACACAAAACCAAAAAGATAATTTGAGTTAAAAACTCTCGCCGGGCGCGGTGGCTCAAGCCTGTAATCCCAGCACTTTGGGAGGCTGAAGTGGGCAGATCACGAGGTCAGGAGATTGAGACCATCCTGGTTAACACTGTGAAACCCTGTCTCTATTAAAAACACAAAAAAATTAGCCGAGCATGGTGGCAGATGCCTGTAGTCCCAGCTACTAGGGAGGCTGAGGCAGAATGGTGTGAACCCAGGAGGCAGAGCTTGCAGTGAGCCGAGATTGCGCCACTGCACTCCAGCCTGGGCAACAGAGCAAGACTCCGTCTCAAAAAAACAAAAACAAAACAAAAAACTCCCTGGAAGCCGGGCGCAGTGGCTCACGCCTGTAATCCCAGCACTTTGGGAAGCTGAGGCAGGCGGATCACCAGGCCAGGAGTTTGAGACCAGCCTGACCAACATGGTGAAACCCCCATCTCTACTAAAAATACAAAAATTAGCTGGGTGTGGTGGCACATGCCTGTAATCTCAGCTACTCAGGAGGCTGAAGCAGGAGAATCGCTTGAACCCGGGAAGCAGAGGTTGCAGTGAGACAAGATCGCGCCACTGCACTCCAGCCTGGGTGACGGTGTGAGACCACGTCTCAAAAAAGAAACAAAAAACAAACAAACAAAAAAACCCAACTCTCTTGCCAGTATTTTATTATTAATGAAGTAGAATAAACAAATAATTACACAATCTTGAATATGACAAAAAAATACATATAAAATACCTTTGTACTTGATCTCTGATTAGGATCTTCTCTGGACTGCAGAAGTCCTGCACCCAAGGAAGGTAACTGTGTCTGAAATACAGACACACGGCCACCTGTCGGAGACATTAATTTAAAGGCAGCCTGAAGTGCAGGACCAAGGGCACTGTGTGTTTCTCTTGTATTGGTGAACATATTTGGTAATGCATTCAGCAAGTCTTTTATAAGCTGAGAAAACAAAGATCAAAAATTGAATTACTGAGAAGGCAAAGGAATAATCTTCTTTTAAAACATTCCATAGTATATCATGTGTCACTGTATTTCTGGGGACTGGAAACTGAGGAGTCAACAGATAGGCCATTTACACTGTCTATTATTTGTAATATTAATATATCAAGTAAACAAATGTTAAACATTTTAGTTACCAGTCACAATATAAATATTTTTATGTTTTAAGAAAATAAATCAATCTTACCTCTTTACTTTCATACAGATTCACAAGTAAACTATCCGGTGTAGGTAGAAAGACATCTATAGGGAAAACACACATTTTAATCAACAAATCAAACAAAAGAATACATTAGAAAATCTTAGTTTTTATCAGGTCATACATGTAATGTGTACCATAATTTTGCTTTATTTATTTTTTTGAGATGGAGTTTCGCTCTTGTTGCCCAGGCTGGAGTGCAATGGCGTGATCTCGGCTCACTGCAACCTCCACCTCCCGGGTTCAAGTGATTCTCCTGCCTCAGCCTCCTGAGTAGCTGGGATTACAGACATGCGCCACAACGCCTAGCTAATTTTGCATTTTTAGCAGAGATGGGGTTTCTCCATGTTAGTCAGGCTGGTCTTGAACTCCTGACCTCAGGTGATCCACCCACCTCGGCCTCCCAAAGTGCTGGCATTACAGGCGTGAGCCACTGTGCCCAGCTAATATTGCTTTATTAAATATACACACTCTGTATATATTATACATACATGTGTGTAATACATACATAGGCATAAATAACTTAGAATCAAGTATTTCCAGAAAAACAATTATTCTGAACAAATACTAAAGTGCATGACATTATCCTCACAGCATATAGCAAGATGTATATTAAAATAAAGTAGCCTCCATTTCAAAGTCCGTAGTTAGAAAGGCTTTTATTTTACTGACTGCTTACCATCTATATCCGACACAATCAACATTTGAGGCTGTGATAATCCTTCTTGTAAATTGTAGAAATGAATAGTGCTATCAAAGGTCATGAATCCTATTCTTGTTCGTGAATCTCCAGGAAGCCTAAAGATAAAAATGACAATTTTAAATTCAGAGTGCTCAGTAACATACTTCATTTCAGAAAATAATGAAATAGTAATTTAAGTCCAAGGATAATTACACATATGCTTTTCTACAGGGGACAGAAAAATTATCCCTATCTAAACAAATATATATCAGAGAAGAAGACCAAGGTGAAAACTTACTTCCAGTTCCAATATTAGAACAATAGTATATCTTACTTAAGCATTTTAAGGGCAGAACGACAAATGAGTACTTTCCAAGAAAAGACTGAATATACTGCAAATCAGATTTTAATGTGTAAAATTTTACACAAAAACCACATTTATGAACAGTGAAACATTTTATCTATCATTAATCTTTTAAAATGCTGTTAGAGCTGTTTTCAAAAGTCGATGCCACAGTATAAAAGAATAAATTACCATTTCACTGCCTGTCAAGCTTTATTAATAAGATAGATGCATCTTACAGAAGCATATTACTAAGTACTACCAACTATCTTAACTTCAGTTATGTCATTTATTGTTTTAGCAATGCCTTTAAAATATCTTTGGATACTATAGGATGCCAAAATAGAATATGCATTGAAGCAAGAAGCATTATCCCTGCTATGGATGACTGATCAGGGTATTCAGATACAGTCTGCAAGGTGGGTCAAGAGCATTTCAGAGAACAGAATGCTACAAGTTATGTGGACGTTCAGCTTACCAGTATGGTGAATATTTATGATGTTTCCACAGACTAATCTTCACTCCTGTGAGACTTCTAAGATCACTGAGGAGTGGGGTCATTTGTTACTGGTTAGAGGAGACTACTGACCTACTCCAAGCTAAAAATACACAAAGTTGAGCTGAAACTGCTCCAGCATCAAACTCTTCTTTCTCAAAGAAGTTTCCAGAGCCCTTTCCAAAAACATATTATACATTTGTTGCTATTCTATCACTTTTTTCTTTTACTTTCCCAATGCTTGTTTTCTGCTGTAATCAAATAGAAATATTTTTAAAACATTTTCCATTCCCAGTTTTACACTTTTGGTTTTGCACAGTCTATTTAATTTACAAGTTGTCAATCATCTCTCTCAGTGTGGCTCCTATATAATACTTTTCCATACAAGGCTAATAGAGTAAATGGATTTCTGGAGCACAGTGACGGAATAGGAGCTTGCTCCATCCACTCCATGCATCAACCTGGTATTTTAGTACCTCCAAGAATGGTGTACCCTCTTGGGGGATTAAAACTTGGTATTTAAAGACAAAAACAAGCCAGGTGCAGTGGCTGTAATCCCAGCACTTTGGGAGGCCGAGGTGGGTGGATTGCTTGAGCTCAGGAGTTCAAGATCAGCCTGGGCAACATGGCAAAACCCTGTCTCTACTAAATATACACAAATTAGCCAAGTGTGATGGTGTACGCTTGTAGTCCCAGCTACTAAGGAGGCTAAAGTGAGAGGATCACTTGAGCCTGGGAGGTCAAGGCTGCAGCGAGCAGAGATCACACCACTGTACTCCAGCTTGAACAGAGCAAGCCTCTGTCTCAAAAAAAAAAAAAAAAAAAAAAAAAAAGACAGAAACATCAACAACAAACCAATGACAAGCCAACCAATCATCTCTGTAGAGTAGTCTTCCGTTGCCACTCACTGTTAAAGCACTTGTGACTAAAGTAGGGGCAAATACTTCAAGGATTAAAACATGAAAACTCTTAGTAACAAACACTAAAAGCAAATCTCTCAAAATCTCTCAATTTTTTAAATCCTGAACATCTTAATGTTATCAGTTTCCTTTCAGGCCAAGATCAGTGATATGAAGACTATGGTGACTAGAAGTAGCATTCAACAGGGCAAGGACTCTTCAAGCTCAAATGAAAGATAGAGGAGAACCTTTTGGAATCACCAAAGTACTTGGGACAAAGTATTCATATATAACAAGCCCCACACCTCGAAAGATGTTGAGAACCACTGCAGTAGTGAACCACTCTCACTAACAACCTGAAGTCACATCTCTTGTGAGTGTTGGAGTGAAACAGAAATGTGCAAGCAACTGTATTTTCCAGAGATTTGGACGGTTCATTTTTAAAGCCAGATGAGGGGCTCCTTCATGACTAATCTTGGTAGACACAGAGGAGGGAGTTAGAGCCAGGTATAAGCCACATATCCTATACTTGCTATTTCCATTTCCACAATCCAGCTCATTACTAATGTGCCAAAATGCTTAGTTTCTTAGCCTAGTGTGGTGGTGGGTGCCTGTAATCCCAGCTACTCGGGAGGCTGAGGCAGGAGAATTGCTTGAACCCAGAAGGCGGAGGTTGCAGTGAGCCAAGATCATGCCACTGCACTCCAGCCTGGGCAACAGAGCGAGACTCTGTCTCAAAAAACAAAAAATAAAAATAAATAAATAAATAAACAAAATGTTCAGTTTCTGGCTTCCTAACATATTTAGCACAAAATTAGTTCCCTCCTTCCCTTTAAACCAGCTCATTCTGTCATCAGTGCAATTAAAACAAGTTTATGAAAAAAATTCCTTGCTCAGGCATAAATTACAGCCAGATTTCTCTCACCCAGATTCTTTTTTAAAAAATCCTTTTATCTTTTTAAATTTTATTTAAACTGACAGATAAAACTGTATGTATCTGTCATGTAAAACATGTTGTTTTGAAATATATATATCTACACTGTGAAATGGCTAAATCTAGCTAATGAATACATGCATTGCCTCACAAAGTTATAATTTTTGTAGTGAGAACACAACAATTCTAATCTCAGCATTTTTCCAAGAATACAATACATTGCTATTAACTATAGTCATCATGTTGTACAACAGACCTCTTGAACTTATTCCTCCTATCTTTTACACTTTGGGTAGCATCTCTCGAAACCTCCCACCCCACCCCTGGTAACAACCACTGTACTCTCTACTTTTATGAGATATATCTTTTTAGTTCCCACAAATGACTGAGAACATGCAATATCTGTTCTGATTTCGCTTAATGTGATGACCTCCAGGTTTATCCATGGTATCACAAATGAGAAAAATTTTATTTTTAAAGGCTGGATAGTATTCCATTTGCACATATGCCAGTTTCTTTATCCTTCCATCTGTTGATGGGTACTTAGTCTGATTATGTATCTTGACTCTTGTGAATAAACTACAAATGCTACAATAAACATGGGAGTGCAGATATATCTTCCACACACTGATTTTATTTTCTTTGGATATATTCCAAGTAGTGGGATTGCTGGATCATACGACAATTGTATTAAATTTTCTGAGGGACCTTTATATTGTTTACTATAATGGCTGTACTAACTTACATTCCCCAAAGTGTGCAATTTCCCTTTTCTCCACATCCTCACCAACATGTTATCTTTTGTCTTTTTGATAGCCTCATCCAGATTCCCGATATACTGGCTAACTCAACATTTCTGGCCCCTGTGTTCAGATTGGCTGAGTCAGACAGTTAGATGAGATCTAAATTCCTGACTAAATACTAGATTTTTGTGATTTTATAATTCAGATACCAAGTCATAAATCATAACTCGAGTATCTGGATCCTTATTCTATGGTACATAAGTAGTACTCTTTTTAGTTGATAAATATAACCAAACCCAATCCCACGAACTGTGAACACTTCATATTTATATACATTTATATCTATAACATACACATATGTATAGTATGAATTAAAAATATTCTTACTTGTCTAGATTTTCTAAGAGTGACTGGCACAAAATTGCCAAATATCCAGCTTCCACTGCATTATGAGACACATCTAAAACAAACAAGTAAACTGCAGGTTGAGGAGGACGCAGCTGAAAGGAATAAAAATAAAGTAACTTATTTGGTAGGTACAATTTATTCTTTTTATATATTACTATTGCTACTGGATATTTACTGAATATATTAACACAAAAAATACACAAATAGGATTGCTATTTTGTAATATGTGCTCATGAAAATGATACGCTTTTAATTTTTTTTCTTTTTAGTTGGTTGTGGACTAAGCATGACAAGGCAGTTGATACACAGCCACAGTTAAATAGATGGGTTAAATGTTTTTCTGATAAGGAGTGTTGGCTAAGAGTTCATTTTTAAAAAATTAGGCTTATGATTTAATACTAAGCTCTCTAGATGTACATCCCTTCTCCTTTCCTAAAAACAAATTTTAAACCTAACAATTTGCCATTAGTACCAGCTACTGGGTTATCTGGAGATGACTGAATCCTAATGTTTAAGTGCTATGTGTAAAGAAAGTCCTTGTGATGGTATTGTAAATACTTTTTTTTTTTTTTTTTGGAGACAGTGTCTCACTCTGTCATCCAGGCTGGAGTGCAGCAGCGCAATCTTGGCTCACTGCAATCTCTGCCTCCCAGGTTCAAGCGATTCTCCTGCCTCAGCCTCCTGAGTAGCTGTGACTACAGGAACATGCCTCCACGCACAGCTAATTTTTGTATTTGGTAGAGACGGGGGGCAGGGGGTTCACTATGTTGGCCAGGCTGGTTACAAACTCCTGATGTCAGTTGATCCGCCCGCCTCAGCCTCCCAAAGTGCTAGGATTACTGGTGTAAGCCACCGTGCCTGGCCTTTAAATACATTCTTTGAAAAGTCCTTATGGTTGAGAATTGTTGAAGCTTGGTGATGGGCAAAGGATGGTTCATTATACTATTTTCTTTGGAGTATGCGTGAAACTGCTGTTATATAAAGTTGAAATCGGCCAGGTGCAGTGGCTCATGCCTGTAATCCCAGCACTTTTGGGAAGCCAAGGTAGGTGGATTGCTTGGGCCCAGGAGTTTGAGACCAGCCTGGGCAACATGGTAAAACCCTGTCTCTAGCTTGGGTGACAGAGTGAAACTCTGTCTCAAGTAAAAATTATGTAAATATATAAGTTAAAAGAATACATGAAATCTTTTCTTAAAATATGCTAACCGGGCCAGGAGCGGTAGCTCACGCCTGTAATCTCAGCACTTTGGGAGGCTGAGGCGGGTGGATTATGAGGTCAGGAGATCGAGACCAACCTGGCTAATATGGTGAAACCCCGTCTCTGCTTAAAATACAAAAAATTAGCTGGGGGTGGTGGCAGGAGCCTGTAGTCCTAGTTACTCGGGAGGCTGAGGCAGGAGAATGTCGTGAACCCAGGAGGCAGAGCTTGCAGTGGGCCGGGATGGCGCCACTGCACTCCAGCCTGGATGACAGAGCGTGACTCTGTCTCAAAAATAAATGAATAAAATAAAAAATAAAAATGTTCTAACCAAGGGCCATATGAATCATATGGCAAAACTTAAAAGATTATTTCTTGCTTTACCACTTCAATTAGATTAAGATTCCTAATGACCCAATATGGAGTGGGAAAATAATAAATCATAAAGAAGGTAGAGAGCTTGAGAGTAAAAGTGATCAAGATAAAGTTTATTACAGTTAATACAGAAACAAACATGAAAATGGTAGTTAGGTGGGCATATGCCAAATTAGACACAAAAGAACACAAAAATTACAAAAATAAAGATAAGCCAGGTGCCAAAAATTTAATGCACATCGCTTACTCCTTTTCACTAGCAACAGTTTAAGTTTTGCAGACAACAAGGATTAGAGATGTAGCTACAGAAGACATAATTTTTTGGGTTTTTTGTTTGTTTGTTTCTGAGACGGAGTCCTGCCCTGTTGCCCAGGCTGGTGTGCCGTGGCACGATCTTGGCTCACTGCAACCTCCCCCTCCCACGTTCAAGCAATTCTCTGGCCTCAGCCTCCCTAGCAGCTGGGATTACAGGCGTGCACCACCACGCCCAGTTAATTTTTGTATTTTAAGTAGAGACAGGGTTTCACCATGTTGGCCAGGCTGGTCTTAAATTCTTGACCTCAGGTGATCCACCCACCTCAGCCTCCGAAAGTGTTGGGATTACAGGCATGAGCCACCATGCCCAGCCAATACAGTTTTTATAAATATGTTAAAAAGAGAAGATACGATAACGAAGATGAGCAAAACTTAGGGCCAATAATTCATTTTTGAAGTGAAAAGAAGAATGAGATCTTAGAGTTCGTATAATTAAAGAAGAGATAGAATTTTCTAATTGGAACAGAAGAAAAAATTAGAGAGAAGTCCATAACCACTTATCTTGATCTCTTGGTGAAAAAACTTGAGTTTTGGGCAAAAATGTGCATCTCTCTGTTTTGAGAGTCTTAAATGTTAAATGGTAAAAGGGTATCTATATCCATTCCATGCAAGGAAATCAAAATGGCAACAAATCATAGATGCTAGTGCCCATCATAAGATAGAACTAACATTTCTTATTCATAGAAAGCCTTCTAGGAGATCAAATAACCTTTAGAAAGATTTTCTCTTTGTTAAATATAAACTTTCAGCATTAATTTGTTTTTAAAAATTATTGAGTATAAACAACTTCAAAATCTCGATAAGAATTCACTTAACAGAAAATTACAAATGACCAACATAATTGTGTTCCATAACAAATCTTAACACTGAATAGTTACCATGTAATCTGAAGAAGCAATGAACTCCACAGTTGAATTCTGAACTTCTGGTCGTTTATGAGGCTCTCCATAAGATCGGGTAAGAGGGTTATACATAAATTCTTCAGGAACTAGATAAGAGGTCCCAGTACAAATTTAGAGACACAATTTTTAACTAAACACATATATACACACCTAAAAATAAATATCTATTATCAATATTTACGTGAGGTTTAGCAACAGTTCTGCGAACATTTAATGGTAAAAATCAATCCCTTAAGCCCTCCTTAAAAAATAGAGCAGGGCGGTGGCTCACGCCTGTAATGCCAGCACTTTGGGAGGCCACGTCAGGTGGATCACGAGGTCAGGAGTTTGAGACCAGCCTGACCAACGTGGTGAAACCTTGTCTCTACTAAAAAAACAAAAATTAGCCAGGCGTAGTGGTGTGCGCCTGTTAATCCCAGCTACTCAGGAGGCTGAGGCAGAAGAATTGCTTGAACCTGGGAGGCGGAGGTTGCAGTGAGCTGAGACCGCACCAATGCACTCCAGCCTAGGTGACAGAGACTCTGTCTCCAAAAAAAAAAAAAAAAAAAAAAAAAAATCAGGGGACCGGGCACAGTGGCTCACACCTGTACACCTGTAATCCCAGCATTTTGGGAGGCCGAGGTGGGGAAGATCACGAGGTCAGGAGTTCGAGACCAGCCTGGCCAATAGGGTAAAACCACATCTCTACTAAAAATACAAAAATTAGCCAGACATGGTGGCGGACACCCGTAGTCCCAGCTACTCGGGAGGCTGAAGCAGAAGAATTGCTTGAACCCAGGAGGTGGAGGTTGCAGTCAGCCAAGATCACACCACTGCGCTCCAACCTGGGTGACAGAGTGAGACTTCATCTCCAAAAAAAAAAAAAAAAAAAGATCAGGGCTGGGCGCAGTGGCTCATGTCTATAATACCATCTCTTGGGTTGGGAGGCTGAGGTGGATGGATCACTTGAGCCCAGGAGTTTAGGACTAGCCTGGCCAACATAGTGAGACCCCATTTCTACTAAAAATACAAAAATTAGCCAGGTGTGGTGGTGCAAGCCTGTAGTCTCAGCTACTTGGGAGGCTGAGGCATGAGAAGAACTTATAGCTTGAACCTGGAAAGCAGAGACTGCAGTGAGCCATATTGTGCAACTGCACTCCAGCCTGGGTGACAGAGCAAGACCCTGCCTCAAAAAAGAATTTAAAAAAAAAAAAAAAATAGATCAGAAGCATAAAAAAAACTTATGTTCTGAAATCAGGTGAGAAAACCAGGATGCAAGTAACCTTCCTTCTTAGACTTGTATCCTATTTATTATATCAAATGACATGGAAAAAAAATCAGAGAAACATAAATTTGAAAGCAACTCTAGTAGCGGAACCCGAAGAAATGAATAAAGGGAATAAGAGACAGACACGTATACATGCATGCATCTAGATACACTGGCAAAGTTCTAATGAACCAAATATACAAATGTAAGACAATCTTACTGTCAGGGACAAGCATAACTAGCCTGTATAAGCTCACCTGCACGAGTGTCACTGTTTCTATTTTTCTTACTTTGTCCTCACTGTTACTCTCCTCATTGTCAATTATCCCCTTGGTCAGCCAAAATGAAGAATCCTTAGTCCTAGCCTTAGCCTATATTCCCTCTACTAAAAATGGCATGAAAATTCTTTTGAAAGCAATGAAGAGAGAAACCAGGAGATGACAACAATCTCAAAAAAAAATATTGAAAATAGGATTAAAACACAATTAAGAATCTAAAACTCACCATCATTAACTCTATAGCACAAATTGCATTTCCATCTACGTTGATCAATGAAGGATACAAAGGGGTTAATATATGTTCGACAAGATCGGCACCTCACAATGGTATTTGATGTTATCACTGGTAATTGCTAGGAAATAAAATAAAGAAGCTGTAGCAGAAAAAGGCACCCCAAGGAAAAACAGAACGTATACTGCTCTGCTCCAAATACAGAACATAAACCTTAACTGTTTTTATGTGGTTTTACATGGAAGCATATTAATAAAATCCAGGGACATGCTGAGCAATACATGTAGCCATCAAGTTTTCTCCCTCTTGTCACAAATCATAACACTAAAATAAAGTCATACCAAACATTGGCCAAGAAAATAATGTAAGTGAGATCTTATCAGCTGAACTTTAGAAATAACAGTGAGAGAGAAACATACCATATACAAATACCTTTGTCTTTGTTGACTGCACGTGGTACTAGACTATTAGGCACTGCTCATTAGACTGCCACAGCAACTTCTGACAGGAGCTGAGGCCAGAAGCAGTCAAACACGATGTGCCTTTTTAAAAAATTACATCTCTATGCTTAGTTTGGGAAAGGAATTTTATATTCAAGTAGAAACTTTAGAAAATATGAAAAAAGATTAAGAGATCACATATTATTCTATGTCTCTGAATTAACCTGCTATCATTTTATCATTCTGTTTTTATCTGCATATGAACATTTTGATCTTTGTATTTAATTTTTTCACATGTATGATTATTATTATGCAAGTAACCACATATCTGTTGTAAAAAAAAAAAAATCAGGAAATACAGTTAACTGAGAATGAGAAAATAAAAAATTACAGAACTCTACATCACAGAGGATGTCACTGTAAACAATTTAGTATATATGCTTCCAGAAGGTATCATGTATGATATGTGTATTTACAGAAAAACTCCCACATATATATATTATATACAATTTCATATATATATATATATATGAAATAAACTGTCTTGGTTTATAGATAAGGTTTTAAGAGTATTATAGGTGATTAAAAATATTTACTCAATGAATAAATTCATGGTACTTATTACATATTACAATTTTTTATTTTCTATTCATTTTGATCTTTTCTATACTTCCTGGTAGTAAAGTAAGCTTCACAAGGAAGCTTTTAATTTAACCTTTGTATCTCCAGCTTCCAACGTGACAGGTAGTCAATCAATACTTTTTGGATCAATGAGAGCAAAAGAAAACTCAGAACCAGTAAGAAGGGTAGTAAACAACAGTAGTAAAAAAAAGTTTGAGAGAGAAATGCAACTTATGAAGTACAAATAAAACAGCTCTGAATAAAATTATTTTTGAAGTTTTCAAAATTTAAAACTTTTAAAACATTAAAAGTTTAAAAATCCCTACTGTTACAAAGGTTATTTGTTGAATTAACAAATTTGTTTAATTTGTTAAGGAACAGACAGTTTTCCTTTCTAAGTGGACATCATTGTTGGTGTTTCCTTTGTGTTTAACAAAGAACTCCGAAAGTGTATCTACCTTCCATGGCCATTCCACCTTCCAAAACTACTAATCTTTCAAAATCCAGGACAGACTTCATCACTTATAGAAAACTTTTGCTATTGTATACACAGGGAATCACTTCTCATACTGTACTCACTACCTAAGTAAGTCATAGAATTTGATTAATTACATGTATTAATTATCCTGCACTGTAATTATTTTTACATCTTTGTCCCCTGTTAGATAAGAACTTTTTGGAGGCAATTTCAGTGACTTGATCATCTCTGTACTACCAGTGCTTAGTTTAGAGCTTGTCACAAAGCAGGTGTTCAAAAAATGTTTGCCAAGTTGTTATGGAAATGATTATTTCTAACTTCAAATAAAAGAAGATATAGAAGATTCTAAGAAAATAAAAAATTTAAGTACCTTGTACATAAGCATACATGTCAGTACGTGTAAATATTATAAAATGTTACTTTACCGTTAGGTCTCTGAAGGGATGTAACAACAATCCTAAAGGAAGCTTAGCTTTATTCAGTAAAGCCTGTGTCTGTGGAATATTTGTCAAAGTACACCGAAATGAACTGCAAAGAACATAAACAACATGGAGGATATTAGCTATCAGAGAAAAATACACTGAAGTAGATAATTAAGAACATTTAAGGACATAAGTGAAAATCATATGGGCATGTTACTGTAACTATAAGCAAGAAGGTCCTGATTAATTAGGCATGTATGCAATATATGTCAAAATATCTAAATTAAAGAGTCAACACTTTCATGGTGGAAAAGTAGTACACATTCAGGGAAGACCAACTACTCCATTATGACTAGCCTGGAGGAGATGAATAGGAGCACACAGAAAACATGAGTGAAAAGGCCTACTTCTTTTTTTTTTTTCTGAGATGGAGTCTTGCTCTGTCGCCCAGGCTGGAGTGCAGTAGCCCAGTCTCGGCTCACTGCAAGCTCCGCCTCCTGGGTTCACGCCATTCTCCTGCCTCAGCCTCCTGAGTAGCTGGGACTACAGGTGCCCACCACCACGCCCAGCTAATTTTTTGTATTTTTAGTAGAGACGGGGTTTCACCGTGTTAGCCAGGATGGTCTCGATCTCCTCACCTTGTGATCCACCTGCCTCGGCCTTCCAAAGTGCTAGGATTACAGGCGTGAGCCACTGTGCCCGGCCAAATAACTTATGAAGTTTTAAGGTCAATAAACAAAGAATGAATAAAGGAGATGCCAAATAAGTAAAAAGCAGAAGTACTGAAAGCCATGCAATAAATTTTATGAAGAGTCATTAATATCATGTAAAGATATCTATTTATTCTAGCCTTAGTGTTGTTCCTTGAACACAAAAAGCTTGTTCCTGCTTCAGGACCTCCATATTTGCTATTCATGCAGCTTGGAACCCTTTTATTCCCAGAGAAGTCACGTGGCTTACTCTCTCACTTCACCCAGATCTCTACTCAAATGTTAAAAGTCTTTGGGTAAACCTGTCCAGACTTCTATTTACAAGAGTCACCCTCCACCCGCACTCCTTATTCTGATTTATTTTTCTTCATTGTAATACCCTGAACATTACGTTATATATTTACTAGTTTGACTGTTCATAGGAGAATATAAGTTCTGTGATTCCATAGAGATCAGGAACTGTGTTTTGTTCACAACTTTATCCCCAGCACATGGAAAACAGTGCTTTGCATTTAACTTCCAAGGCATTTGATAAATATTTATCGAATGATTTATCTTAGTATGTTGATACTATTATTATTCCTGTTTTACAGTTGACAAAATTGAGACTTTGAGAGGTTAAGTAAATTGCACAGTTTCATAGCTACTTAGGTCTGCTCAACTCTAAAGCCTGTACTCCTATTTGTTATTTTGATAAAAGAGACATTTTCACAAAACACATACAACTGGGTAGAAAAATGTATGCCTTCCCCTTACCTATGGGTTCTCTTATACATATGCAACATATATTTTTTTTAATAATTTTTTTTTTTTTTAAGACAGGGTCTCGCTCTGTCACCCAGGCTGGAGTACAGTGGTGTGATCTTGCATCGCCACAGCTTCCACCTCCTGGGCTCAAGGGATCCTCCCACCTCAGCCTACAGAGTAGCTGGGACCACAGGCGCATGGCACTATGCTCAGCTAATTTTTTTGTTTTTTTGGAGGAGAAGGGGTTTCGCCATGTTGTCCAGGCTGGTCACAAACTCCTGGGCTCAAACGATCCACCTGCCTTGGCTTCCCAAAGTGCTGGGATTACAGGCGTGAGCTACTATGCATGGCCCATATACTACATTTACCTACGTAGGGGGTGCCTAACCTTTTATACTACAAGGTCATAATTTACAAACTTATCAACCTGATAGCAACTTATATTTGGAAGGATGGGCAGCTGTTTTCAACCTATAATCCATGATGCCTTATATTTTTACGGAAACAATCTTGGCAGTACCTGAGGCACTGATGGTGTGTGGATGGTACAGTGGAAGAAGAGGGGAAATTCTCAAAGCAGCTCCACTTCCTATTTTCTATATTGGAATTCTATATAATATTTTGCTTGAAAGAGTGGTTTGCAGCTTTTTTTTTAAAGCTGGAAAACTACTGCTTTAAGAAAAGGGAAATAGGCTGGGCACAGTGGCTCACGCCTGTAATCCCAGTGTCGGGAGTTGGAGACCAGCCTGACTAACATGGAGAAACCCTGTCTCTACTAAAAATATGAAATTAGCTGGGTGTGGTGGCACATGCCTGTAATCCCAGGTACTCGGGAGGCTAAAGCAGGAGAATTGCTTGAACCTGGGAGGTTGAGGTTGCGGTGAGCCGAGATGGCGTTATTGCACTCCAGCCTGGGCAACAACAGCAAAACTCCATCTCAAAAATAAAAAAAAGAAAAAAAGAAAAGAAAAGGGAAATATTGGCTCTAAAGAATACTAATTCGCCTAATGCAAGGAAGAAGACAATGTTGGCCAAGTGTGGTGGATCACACCTATAATCCCAGCACTTTGGGAGGCCAAGGCGGGCAGGTTACCTGAAGTCAGGAGTTCGAGAACAGTCTGCCCAACATGGCGAAACCCCATCTCTAATAAAAACACAAAAATTAGACAGGCATCATGGTGCACACCCGTAATCTCAGCTACTTGGTGGCTGAGGCACGAGAATCACTTGAACCTGGGAGGCGGAGGTTGCAGTCAGCCAAGATCGGGCCACTGCACTCCAGCCAGCCTGGGTGACAGAATGAGACCCCATCAAAAAAAAAAAAAAAAAGACAATGTTGTTCTGTGAATCAGTGTTTACTTTATGAGGAGGAGAAATTCCAGGAGCAGGAGGATGTCTTCTAAAAAAAAAAAAAAAAGAAAGTAGGACCAGGGGGATATCCTATTCATAGGATACAGAAGAACTAAAAGCATGCAAGAACAAAGACATGAGGCACTGTGAAGTGAGTAACAGAGCTCATTCACATAGAAGTACACCAGGGCTTGGTGGTTGCCAGTGCAGTCTGCCAGCTAAACTTCTCTATCAAAGGAAATCCAGTCTAGATTCAGACTGGATTAATAACTCTGGGAGTCAATGGTCTTCATACTCTATATTAAGTGGGTAAAGAAAATTCTGAGATAAACCATTTATCTAAACCTGTTCTTGAGATTACATAAGTGAGGTCTATGTTCTTTTCAAGCGAAGCCTGAAATTTTAAATATCTGTCCTTATTTAAAAGATATCAGAAGTTATTATTATTGAAAAGTGAGGAAAAAGTTTTAAGAAATATAAAATATAGTTAGATTTGGGTTCCTGAAACCCTTCATTCAAATAATTTCCCTAACATTAGGTGATAGGGGGAAGGGACTGGATTGAGACAGAGATGGGAACAAAAAAAGATGACCTAAGTCAAATTTTACATCTATACAAACTAGAATAGAAAAGTCAACATTAACGAAACTTCCAACCGAGGAAATAACATACTACTTTTACTATTTTTGAAAATCATACAATGTTTTCATCACTTAAGAAAGATTACAAAATAAATAAATACCTACTCTGGGCTACAGTTTAATTTTTTGAGGTCTGCATTCAAGTTAGGTACAGGGGCCCAAACAGGAGTCATGGGTAAAATATTCCTCTCCTGAGTGAGGTTTACAGGTCTCAGGCTTTCTGGTTGTGGAGAACTCTGAAGACTCAATCCTCCTATACTGGAGCATAGCTGGTTGACACCAGGATACTGCTGAAAGAGCAATTCAAAACAAAATAAAACAAAAGAACAATAAAACATAAATAAATTTTCTTATACTACATATACCATATCTCAACATACAGAAAAAGCAAAAAGGTAAGAAAATTTAAATCTGGCTTGGTAATAGAATGACTTAGTATGCAGTCAATCTAAAGCACACTTGAAAAAAACTCAAAGCAAAAGTACTGAATAAATTTGAACCTTATTAGCAAGGTTAACCCTCACAATGAAATTTCAGCAACAATGCTTTTCAGCATTAGCAATCTGGTTTCCCTGAATACAGTTTATACTTGAAAAACAGGATAAATGCCCCACTGTTCTCAAGGTTCCCCTCCCCCAATTATCAACTTTCACAATAATGAGTTGGTACCACAGAAATGTACAATGGTGTTCAATAGGTTTTGCCGTATTTTTTTGTTCCCTGTATTTTTAATATTATCATGAATTAATGGCTTGCTATCTAAAATTGATGTAATGATTAGTCATTATTCTTATGATGTTCAAACTACCCAATCTTTAGCCAGTGAAAGCCCTTTCAAGATGGCCCCAGTGTCCTTTTATATGAACCTAACTAGCCTTTGACAGTTTCCTTGCTTTCTTACACACTATTTTATACTCTTTTACTTCAAATCTAGAATTGTTTGTCTAAAAAGGAATCTTGGCTCCTTTTAAGCAGAGATGATATCTAAAAACCATAATCTGGATGATAAAGGTGCTTATTGCTAGTACGCTGTTATTACTTCCAGATACTTGCAATAGGTAAAGATGGAAAATACACATGTTAAAAGTAGAAGCAAATAATGAGTCCATGTTGACAGTTCCAATTCAAATTTAAGATGACGGGGTTTTTACTTAAGTTCTTTGATTTTATACTGGTATCTCTGTTCTCTTTTGCTACAAATCTTGATTTCTAATGGTAACAGCATTATCTTATCCTATAATATACATTTATAACACCACCAATATTATGTCAGATTATTAAATTTTTCATAGTTCTTTTTGTCCTTACATTATATCCCACTGAGATGTATAAAATACTAGGTTTTAAGATCAGCTTGAACAGTACTTTTCTTGGTATTAGAATGTATCCAACTTGATAAACAGGTTTTTTATTTTATTTTTCATATTTAAGGATCATTTATAATCTTTTTTTTTCTTTTTCTTTTTTTTTTTTTTTTTTTCTTGAGATGGAGTCTTGCTCTGTCGCCCAGGCTGGAGTGCAGTGGCGCAATCTCGGCTCACTGCAAGCTCCGCCTCCCGGGTTCCTGCCATTCTCCTGCCTTAGCCTCCCGAGTAGCTGGGACAACAGGCGCCCGCCACCTCGCCCGGCTAATTTTTTGTATTTTTAGTAGAGACAGGGTTTCACCGTGTTAGCCAGGATGGTCTCGATCTCCTGACCTCGTGATCCGCCCACCTCGGCCTCCCAAAGTGCTTGGGTTACAGGCGTGAGCCACCGTGCCCGGCCCCATTTTTAATCTTTTTGGTTTTTGAGTAAACATAACATTTATATAATTCTAATGTCAAAAAACATTACAATAAGGTACTAATACAATAAGGTATTCAGAGATATCTTATTTCACTCTTGACACCTCCGTCTATAGTTAACTATTTTTATTAGCTTATGGTTTAATCCTTCCATTGTTTCTATTTATATAAGCTAACCATATACACCGTTGTAAATATAGCCCCTTTTTCAACCAAAAAAATGTCCTGGCAATAACTCTATGTCTATACCTTCTGCATTTCTTTTTACAGCTACGGAGCACTCCATTATGTTAATGTGCTATAGAATTCCAGCTAATATATGGATAATGATAAATTCAGAAAAATCACTATTTAACAATCCATACTGAAATAAATGATTCAGGTAGTGGTCACTTGTAATGGAAGACCAATAGATATCAACAGATGATAAAGCCACTAGGTGAAAGCTTAATGAGGAACTTCACAATTAAAGGATCAGGATGTCACTGTATGAGGCACTAATCAAGCCTAGCACTGGTATAAGTGAAATAAACAGCTATTATTTTGAAGTGTACATCACCAAAATATATATTATGGCCTAACTAAATAAATAATTGAAGTAATACACCTAAATATAATCAACTATTAGATCTAACTCCCAATCCATAGAAAATGAAACAGAAATAAGTTAAATGATACCACAAAGAAGCAAACAGCTAAATTCAGAATGTGGGACATTCTACAGAACAAAAGACTCAGTTATTTTACCAAATCAAAGGCATTAAAAAAAGGGGTGGGGCTTGTTTTAACTTAAAACAAGAATTAAGAGACATAAGCAAATACAATTAGTAAACTATTATTTGGGTTTTAATGTGAACAAAGTATACAAAGGCATTTTGAAATAGCCTGGAAAATCTGAATATAGACTGAATTTTAAATGACATTTAGAAAATATCAATTTTGTTGGCTATGATAGTAGTATTGTGGTTATGTAAGAAATGCTGTCCACCTCCCTAATTTTAAAATCCTCAGCAAGAAAAGTGGTGGTGGGATGGGAGGCAGTGTGGACCCATATGAAACAAATATAGCAAAATGTTGACAGTAACTGAAGGTGGTGATGTTAAGGAAAAAAACAACTGGATGATAAAAAGGATTCTCTTGTTTTCTGTAGAGCTGTAAAGAATCAGAAAAAATGATCACATGGATTAATAGTAGCATATAACAGAAAACCCCCCAAAAGACTCAAGTTTCTAAGAATTTAGGATATAAAATAAAGGTGGGATATTTAATCAGAGAGAAAAGACACATTATCTAATAAATGATAGTGAACTAAGGGTAAACCATTCTGCAGGTGAAGGGGAGAGTATGAGACTTCTTATTTACATTATGTACCAAAATAAAACCTTAAATGGATTAATGATGCAAAACCAAAATCATCAAAGAACTAAAAAAAAAAAAATAATATTTTCCTAATCTTAACGCTGAAAAGACCTTTTAAAGGATACAAACAAAGGTAAAAACAATAAAAGAAATTATAAAATGAGGCCAGGCGCAGTGGCTCACGCCTGCAATCCCAGCACTTTGGGAGGCCGAGGTGGGCGTGTCACTTGACTTCAGGAGTTCGAGGCCAGTTTGGCCAACATGTTGAAACCCTATCTCTACTAAAAATACAAAAATTAGGCGGGGCATGGTGGCTCATGCCTGTAATCCCAGCAGTTTGGAAAGCTGAGGTGGGTGGATCACGAGGTCAGGAGTTCAAGACCAGCCTGGCCAACATGGTGAAACCTGGTCTCTACCAAAAATTGAAAAACGAGCTGGGTGTGGTGTGGCGGGCGCCTGTAATCCCAGCTACTCGGGAGCCTGAGGCAGGAGAATCGCTTGAACCTGGGAGGCAGAGGTTGCAGTGAGTCAAGATCGCACCACTGCAGTTCAGCCTGGGCTAAAGAGCAAGACTCTGTCTCAAAAAACAAAAGAAAGAAAGAAATTACAAAATAACTACATAAAATTTAAGTATTTCTCCAAGGTAAAAAATAAAAACACACTAAAATTAAAAACCGATGGCAACATGGCAGAAAATTACAATATACAAACACAAAAGGTTTACACTTATCGCAGACATACAGAACAATGGTGAAAAAATATAAACAGGGATTTCAGTAAAGAAATACATATGACCAATAATTATAAAAAGTTTTTTTGCTTATACAAAATAATTATTGGGGTACTTCACAATATAGAGAAAGGGGCAATTAAATACATTCTTGCTTGAAGTATAAATTGGTACATTATTTCTCCATATTTGACCAACAACCACTGATCAAATACTGTTTGACATCTCCATTAGGTATTTTAATTTAACATGGCCAACTCAATTCCCATTCCTAGACCTTTGTCTTCATTATCTCAGTAAATACGCTAACCTCTACTCAGGTGTTATGCCAAAATCCTAGGAGTTACTCTTGACACCTTCCTTTCTCTCACCCACCACATCCAATCCACTGGCATATAAAAAGTTATCTCTTATCTATTCACTTTTTACAGCCTCCATTATACTACCTTAGTACAAAGAACAACCATCAATTTCCTGAATTAGTGTAGAACTTCAATTTGTCTCCCTGCTTTCATTTTGTCTTTTCAAATACTCCTATCTCTAATCCATTCCTCACACAGCAGCCAAATGATTTTCTAAATATGTAAATTAGATGTCATCCCATTACATAAAATCTCTGATACCTCTCTTATGTACCTCAGGTAAAATCTCAGCTTCTAACTGTGGTCCTTTAGCTCTTTGATCTCATCCCTATTACTCTTCCCATGGCTGAATTCCCACAACACTGGGACTTTATTCCTCAAACATGTCAAACTTGTTGCTGCCTTAAGTCTTTGCATATCAGTTTACTCAGCCTGAAATGCTTTAACGACAGATCCTTCCATGCTTTTTCTTGTCTTCCATGTTAACTCAAACCTAACTTCTACAATGAAGGCTGCTTATCTGACCACCTACTCCACATTTTCACCCCAGAAACTACTTCAATTTGTCGTACTTCATAGCACTTGTAACTACTCGAAATTAATTCTTTATTTGTTTACTTATTTATTGTCTTATTAATCCTGACCTCCCATCAACCTTCTTAAGAGCAGGAACTGTTTTGTTCACTGAGCCTCCTCTCGTATTCTCAGTGCCTAGAATAGTACTACCATAGAGTAGGAATAAACTTCTATTGAGTAGAGAGAAATTCTAAAGTCTTAAAGAATTAAATGCTGGCCGGATGCGGTGGCTTGCGCCTGTAATCCCAGCACTTTGGAGGCCGAAGCAGGTAGATCATCTGAGGTGAGGAATTTGAGAACAGCTTGGCCAACATGGTAAAGCCCCATCTCTATTAAAAACACAAAAATTAAGCTGGACATGGTAGCACATGCCTATAATCCCAGTTACTTGGGAGGCTGAGGCAAGAGAATTGCTTGAACCTGGAAGGCAGAGGTTGCAGTGAGCCGTGATCGTGCCACTGCATTCCAGCTTGGGACACAGAGTGAGACTTTATCTCACAAAAAAAGAAAAAAACCAATTAAATGTTTTGATTCTGTAATTCCACTTAAGGAAATAGTTAAGATAAATGCACAAATGTGTGTGTGTAGTCACGTCGCTTAATGATGAGGACATGCTCTGATAAATGTGTCGTTAGGTGACTTTGTCCTTGTGCAAACATCACAAAGTGTACTCACAAACCTAGATAGTATAGCCTATTACACACCTGGGCGATACGATATAGCCTATTGCTCCTAGGCTACAAACCTGTACAGCACTGTTACTGTGTTGAATATTGTAGGCAACTGCACAATGATATTTGTATATCTAAACACAGAAAAACTACAAGAACAATATAGTATAAAAGATACAAAATGGTACGCTTGCATAGGACACCTAGTATGAATGGAGCTTACAGGACTGGAAGTTGCTCTGGGTGAGTCAGTGAGTGAGTGGTGAGTGAAGGTGAAAGCCCAGGACACTACTGTACCATAGACTTTATAAACACTGCACATTCAGGCTTTATCAAACCTATAAAAATATAGTTTTTGGCCAGGCATGGTGGCTCACATCTGTAATCCCAGCACTTTGGGAGACCTAGGCGGGTGGATCACTTGAGGTCCAGAGTTTGAGACCAGCCTGAACAACATGGTGAAACCCCATCTCACTAAAAATACAGAAATTAGCCGGGTGTGGTACTGGCAGGCGCCTGTAATCCTCCAGCTACTTGGGAGGCTGAGGCACGAGAATCGCTTGAGCCCAGGAGGTAGAGGTTGCAGTGAGAGCCAAGATTGTGCCACTGCACTCTAGCCTGGGTGACAGAAGGAGACTCTGAAGGAAAAAAAGTTTTTCTTTCTTCTGTGATACATTAGTTTACTGTAACTTCTTTACCTTATAAACTATTTATTTTAAGAGGTTGGTGCAAATGTAACTGTGGGTTTTGTCATTTTTTTTTTTTTTTTTTTAAGACGGAGTCTTGCTCTTGTTGCCCAGGCTGGTGTGCACTGGTGTAATTTTGGCTCACTGCAACCTCTGCCTCCTGGGTTCAAGCGATTCTCCTGCTTCAGCCTCCCTAGTAGCTGGGATTACAGGCACCCGCCACTGTGCCCAGCTAATTTTTGTATTTTTAGTAGAGACAGGGTTTCACCATGTTGGCCAGGCTGGTCTCAAACTCCTGACCTCAGGTGATCCACCCACCTCAGCCTCCCAAAGTGCTGGGATTACAGGTGTGAGCCAATGCGCCTGGCCTGTCATTACTTTCAATGGCAAGAACTGCAACGACTTTTGCACCAATCTAAATAACTTTTTGACCTTTGCAAAAACCATGTAAAACACCCATTGTACAGCTGTACAAAAAATGTTCTTCCTTTTACAGCCTTATTCTATAAGCTTTTTTCTATTTTAAATTTTTTTCTTTTTAAACTTTTTTGTTGAAAATGAATACACAAACACACACATTTGCTTAGTCCTACACAGGATTAGGATCAATATCACTGTCTTCCACCTCCACATCTTGTCTCACTGGAAGGTCTTAAGGTGTAATAACATGTAAGGAGCTGTTATCTCCTGTGATAACAATGCCTTCTTCTGGATACTTCCTGGAGGACCTGTGTGAGGCTGCTTTACAGTTAACTTTTGTTTTTTATAAATAGAAGGAGTACACTCTAAAATAAAGATAAAAAGTTTAGTATGAGTAAATATATAAACCAGTAGTCATTTATTTTCATTATCAAGTATTATGTACTGTGCATAACTGTATGTGTTATACTTTTATATGACTAGAAGTGCAGGTTTGTTTGATGCACAGCATCACCACAAACACATGAGTAATGCACTGTGCTATTATGACATTAGCACAGCTACAAAGTCAATAGGTGACAGGAATTTTTCAGCTCCATTATAATCTTACGGGACCACCATCATATATGTGGTCCATCATTGACTAAAATGTCATTATGCAGCACATGACTGTATGCATGTGTGTTTATGTATGATAAAGTACGTGCGTGTATGTGTGTGTATATACACACACAAGGATTTGTTTTTCTTTTGTAACAGGTTCTTGCTATATTGCCCAGGTTGGTCTCAAACTCCTCAGCTCAAGTGATTCTCCTGTCTTAACTGGGATCACAGAAGCACACCAAGCTTAAAATAATGTTGATTTTGAAACTGCGTTATGCCCCACAAATGGGAGACTCATTATAAAACATACAAGTACCAAAATGATGAAAGATATAATAAGAAAGGTTTCTTCTTACACTGTTAAATAAATTTAAACATTTTCCAAAGTGATATTTGTATTTTTCAACTTCTTTTGTTTGTTTAAACAAGTCATCTAGACAATCAGCTTCTTTCCTGGCTTCCCTAGCAAGGTGTAGTGAAAGAAACCTGGAAGGACAGACTCCAAGCATTGCTGTTTACAACCTGGTAGAAATACTGGTTAATATTTATTAATATTTTTCCTCTTGTTTATCTGCATTTTCTCTAATTGATCTCACTAAATTTGCAATTTTAAAAAGCTATATAGTATCTATATCTGGTTTTTCATATATTCACCGAAAATACTTTTCTAATTTTTATTTTTGTTTTTAAATAGCCTTTTTCCTGTTTTTCAACTCTAAAAAACAAATTTTAAGGTGTTTTTTTTTTCCCTTCAAAAACCAACTGTTAGGGTTTCCCACTACTTAATAAGTCATCTCAAATTAATCAATACAAAGAAAAGCCCTTACACAGAGCTCTTTTATTGCGCTACATTAGGTACAACATTTAAGGGCATCTCAACTTTATTATGACTGTTAAGACTGTTTAAAGCTAAGCTAAGATATTATTACCCTACCTGGAACTTCAAAAATAAATGGGCCAGGCGTGGTGGCTCACACCTGTGATTCCAGCACTTTGGGAGGCCAAGGTGGGCAGATAACAAAGTCAGGAGATCCAGACCATCCTGGCTAACACAGTGAAACCCCATTTCTACTAAAAATACAAAAAATTATCTGGGCATGGTGGCACATGCCTGTAGTTCCAGCTACTTGGGAGGCTGAGGCAGGAGAATCGCTTGAACCTGGAAGGTGGAGGAGGCAGTGAGCCGTGAGCGGACATTGCGCCAATGCACTCCATCCAGCGTGAGTGACAGAGCAAGACTCCGTCTCAAAATAAAAAAAGGCTTCTTTTAAAAAAGTTTGATAATTTTAATCTTCAATGAAAATTTATAATCTTTTTTTAGTAGATAGGTAAGAATTTAAATGTAGGTCCTAGCTGTATACCTAAATCATTAGTGTTCACTGCCCCTAAAACAGTAATGTTCAAAAAATGATTTTAAATTCAGATCAGACAAAAATAGCTGCTTATAATCTTCCTTGGAAAGATCCATCTATCAAGTCTGAGTATAATTTTTTACTGTACAAATCCTTACCAGTTAAAGAGAAAAAAAGAGCTTAATTCTGAACTGCAAGGTCTTTTGCATTCTTAGAACCCAGCCTGGTACTGGACAGGTGATTTCACTTATTTGAGTTTCTATTAAGGAAGGTGACTATTTAAAATTTAAAAAGTCAAAATTCCAAGTGTTGACAAGAATGTGAAGCAACTGAACTCTCACACACTGTTAATGAGGCATAAATCAGAATATCACTTTGGCAAACTGTCTAGCTTTAACTGCTAAAGTTGAAAAATGAATATCCAATGGCCCAGCAATTCCATTCCTAGATGTATACACTCACTAAAAGACAGGGACAGAAATGCCCATAATAGCATCATTCATAATGGCCCCACACTGGAAAGTTACCCCAATGCCCATCAACAATAGAACAAATAAACAAACTGGTCTATTCACATGATTGAGTACCACATAACAATGCAAATGAATGAATTACAATCACACAATAAGCATAATGTTGAGCAAAAGAATCTAGACACGAGTACATATGGTATGCTTCCAATTATGTAAAAAAAAAAGAAAGGTGGGAATGGTTGCTTTCTAACAGTCTACTTCTAAATGTTTTGGCTTTATGATGCTCACTTAAGTGTGATTAATAACCCAGGTTACTTTTTAGTATATCTTTGTCCCCTTTATCCAAACTTTCCTAACACTGGTACTAGACCCAGAATATAAAAAGGATTGTGATTACAGAATAAAATGATGTTGTATTTTTTAATTCTGGTAGAATATTTATTTTTACTCTTAACCCAAAGGTAATTTTTTGATTTTCTAAAATGACCTCCCAAATAAAATACGAAATGAAAAATACTTCCTACACTCCTTTGTCACGGGTCAGCAAACTTTTTCTGTGGATAGTCAGAAGGTTATTATTTTAAAGCTTTGAGAGCCACATGATCTCTTTTGCAACTACTCAACTGTACTACTGTAGTGCAAAAGCAGCCATAGACAATAACATAAAAGAATGGGCAAGGCTGTATTCCAATAAAACTTTATTTACAAACAGGCAGTGGGCCCGATTTGGCCAGAGGGCCATGGTTTGCAGACTATTGTCCTAAGTCATTATGTAAGACCATTTACTATTTCAAAATAATTTTTTTTTTCTCCTTGCTCAACACTTCCAAGAATCAATCCTTTCTTTGAACCTGGTTTCCTTGTCATAAAAATTCTAAGTAAATAATATGTTACAACCCCAAATAGGAATCTGCCTAAAAGTACAAGAGTCAAACAGGACAGACTTAAAAATTGTTTCACATGAAACAACAGAGCCATAAAGAAAATCTAGCAAAATGGGAGGCAGAGAAATCTGTACTAACCAACCATATTCCTCTAATGTCTCTCAGTTTTCTTTCTCCCTTTTTCCTCTGTACTTTCATTCTAAGGTTAAATTCCAGAAACAAATAATTTTCCTTTTTCTTTTGCCCCACCCCTGCTCAAGATGGGCTCTTGGTATGTCACCCAGGCTAGATTCAAACTCCTGAGCTCAAGCAATCCTTCTACTTTAGTCTTGAGTAGCTAAAACTACATGAGTAAGCCACTGCTCCTCACTGATGATCCTATTTCTCATTTTCATTCTTACTTCACCATAAAATTTCTGTAAGGTTAGTCAACTGAGAACAGTTTTCTGTAAGTAGCAATACTCTTGTCATTAAAATTGTTTCCTGGCCAGGCGCAGTGGCTCACACCTGTAATCCCAGCACACTTTGGGAGGCCGTGGCAGGCAGATCACTTGAGGTCAGGAGTTCAAGACCAGCCTGGCCAAAATAGTGAAACCCCATCTCTGCTAAAAACACAAAAATTAGCCGGGCATGGTGGTAGGCACCTGTAATCACAGCTATTCGGAAGGCTAAGGCAGGAGAATCGCTTGAACCTGGGAGGCAGAGGTTGCAGTGAGCCGAGGCAGCGCCACTGCACTCCAGCCTAGGCGGTAGAGTGAGACGCCATCTCAAAAAAAAAAAAAAAAAAAAATTTTTTTGTTTCCCTATATTTTATTTTCTTCTCAAGAAATATAGATGTGAATGAAATACTGTCAAGTATTTAACTGTATAAATATCATATCAGTTGTTAAACTGCTAGGTTTATGCGGTGGCTCCAGAAAAGGTCATGTCAGAATGGGTCCTAGCAGCAGTGATATAGGAGTTAAAAAGAAATCACTTAGGCAGATAGTGAGGGTATGGGAATCCTCACTAAGGCCTTCCTTTTTTTTTTTTTTTTTTTTTTTTGAGACGGAGTCTCGCTCTGTCGCCCAGGCTGGAGTGCAGTGGCGCAATCTTGGCTCACTGCAAGCTCCGCCTCCCGGGTTCACGCCATTCTCCTGCCTCAGCCTCTCCGAGTAGCTGGGACTACAGGCGCCCACCACAACGCCCGGCTAATTTTTTTGTATTTTTAGTAGAGACGGGGTTTCACCGTGGTGTCTATCTCCTGACCTCGTGATCTGCCCGCCTCGGCCTCCCAAAGTGCTGGGATTACAAGCGTGAGCTACCGTGCCCGGCCCAAGGCTTTTCTTTTTAATGAAAAGCAGCCCCAAACCATTCTCTAACGAAGAACAGCCTGTAAAATCGAGCTGCAGACACAGACAAGCAAGCTGGGAGCCTGCAAGAGTGAATGCCGGCAGGAACTAGGGGATAGACTTGTTCAAGATGGCGGCTCCATCATCCCTTCTCTGCCAGTCACGTGTACAGTAAAGAGCAGACAAGATGGTGCTGGCCAAGGATAATTCATTTGCATAGTAAGATTAGGGTAGGGCAACCAGCCTTTCCCCCAACACCTTATGTAAACGTCACAACTAATCAAACCGATCTGCGAGCCCTAGGTAAATAAGACATTGCCTCCTCAAGATGGACTATAAAATTTGGTGCATCCACCTCCAGCCAGTGTTTTCCACTCAGAGGACCCTCTCTATGGAGAAAGCTGTTTCTCTTTCTCCTCCCTTCTGCCTATTAAACTTCCACCCATAAACTCCTCGTGTGTGTCCGCATCCTAAATTTTCCTGGCTGCAAGATGACGAACCACGGGTTTAGACCCCAGACAATGTAGCCACGTCAGCGGTAAATGAGCATGTGAGCCTATGAGCATATTTATGTGTGTGGAGGCTCTCATCAAGGTGAGTTATGTGTCATAAAGTTCTTTAAATGCAGTGTAGGGACCAAATCACATTTTACCTGTCATTTTCTAAGGAGAATGCCAGCTTGATAATATAAAATTTTTTTAAAAACTTAACATTTACTTAAATTTTCTGATTATAAAATTAATACTTGCAATTGTAGACTCTGAAAAATAAAGATACAATGAAGAAAAATAAAATCATAGCTAATATCTTGATCTAGATTTAACCTCTTTAAAAATGTGATATTTATATTTCATTTAATCTTTTTCTACATATATACACACAAAAAAGCTGAGATCAAATTCTATGTATGTTTGATCTAGGCTGACATGTATTTGTACCTATGATCCAAGTGGTACAAATCATAGGTACAAATCCCACCAGGAATTTGTCAGAATTAAGTTTTATAACTGTTACAATGTGTGTATATGACCGAATACATACTTGAGGATATTGCTGGAATCCAGAATATACTGGGTTACTGGGCTGTACTCCAGAAGTAAGTGGTGCTGTAGCATTCTGATAACCAGGCTGAAGTGTTGGATAGCCATAGCCAAAAGGCTTAGCCATTTTTGAAGGCTGAGGGATGACAGGAGCTGGAGCTGAAGCTGGAGCTGGAGCAGAAGCAGGATCAGGTTCAGGGGCGGGATCAGGAGCAGGACTGCTTGCTGATGAAGAAAGCATATCTAAAAAATGGAAACACATGGTGTTAACAACTGAAAATCAAGACTCCACAAAGACTAGACTCCTGATCCAGTCCATAACCCTTGACATTTCCTTTTTTCTTTTTAAAGCTTTTTATTCTAAGAAATTTTGGACACACACAAAGTAGGGAGAATGATGAACCCCATATACTTATGACTAAGCTTCAATAATTATCAATATTTTGCTAATCTTGTTTTACATGTTGTCATACTACATCTTTTTTTTTATTCGTTTTTACAGAAACTCCACCCTATATTTTACATCATTTCACCAACAGACACATTAGTTGGTATTTCTTTTTTTTTAAATAGAGATGGAGTCTCCCATGTTGCCTAGGCTGGCCTTGAACACCTGTGCTCAAGAGATTTTTCTACCTCGGCCTCCCAAAGTGCTGAGCATACAGGCGTGAGCCCCTTGAGTTGGTAATTCTAACAGATAAGAACAATATATTTATATAATACACACACACACACACACACACAAAGTTAATAAAGTTTTAAAAAATTCTCTCAGCAGAGACTAAGCACCGCAAAACAAAGCAAGCAATTAAAAGGGTGCCAACTACTCTTTTCTCTAATTTGCTTTATCTAACCCTACCATCTATATAAAAACTAACTCTATGGAAGGAGTAGCATGTTTCCATAATCCCCTAAAAATATGCATTATTTGCAGTAGCAAAACTGTCAGTCAAGTATGAAAGATAGTGTCTAGAGGCTGGGCGTGGTGGCTCACTCCTGTAATCCCAGCACTTTAGGAGACTGAGGTAGGTGGATCATGAGGTCAGGAGTTTGAGACCAGCCTGGCCAACATGGTAAAACCCCGTCTCTACTAAAAATACAAAAATTAGGTGAGCGTGGTGGCGGGCACCTGTAGTTCCAGCTACTCAGGATGCTGAGGTTGCAGTGAGCCGAGATTGCGCCATTGCACTGCAGTCTGGGCCACAGGGCAAGACTCTGTCTCAAAAAAAAAAAAAAAAAAAAAAAGATAGTATCTAGAATAGTGTCCTGCTCCTAGAACAATGTTTAGTATGTAATAAATGTCAAATACAATGTATTTAATGAATGAATGCCCTTATTTAAATTTAAAACAGAAAGTGGAAAACAAAAAAACTGCAGAAAACTTAAATATCATATACAAAAACAATAACAACAAACAGAAACTCTAAAAGTTACTCTACACATAACCATTATTAACAATTTGGCATATTGACTGTTTAGTCCTATTTTGAAGTCAACTCTACAATGTGCATTCATTTTAGTTCATAAGATATCCTTCACCAGCATTTGAGATTCTGCAAAAATATATTCTTAGAAACATTTAACTGAATCAATCTTTTTTTTTTTTTTTCTTGAAGAATCACATCTCCTTATTGGGTCTAATTCTGAATATACATTCCTAGACATTCTGCTATCATCTTGTGCTGATTAGGCAAGGATCAGCTTACTGGCTTTCTGGTAACCTCCCAGACTTCTTAAAAGGATAAGACCTTCAACACGGTGTCATAATCCTTAGATCTCTTGCTTGTCCCTCTTCATGGTAATGGAAACATAGGCAGAAAGTTCTCTTAACATGACAAGTTATCAGCATAAGAAATAAAAAAAAAAAAATGGGGCTGGGTGCAACGGCTCATGCCTATTATCCCAACACTTTGGAAGGCCGAGGTGGAAGGACTGTTTGAAGCCAGATGTTTGATACCAGCCTGGACAACAAAGTGATACCCCATCTTTATGAAAAGAAAAAAAAAAAAAGCTGGATATGGTAGTGTGCACCTGTAGTCCCAGCTACTTGGGAGGCTGAGGAGGGAGGATGGCTTGAGCCCAGCAGTACCAGGCTACAGTGAACCATGATCATGCCACTGCACTCCAGCCTGGGTGACAGACTGAGACCTTGTCTCAAAAAAAAAAAAAAAAAAAAAAAAAAGGAGATGAGGAAAGAGGTAAGAAAATTGGAGTTATAAACATGAAGGTCTAAATCTTCTCCCCTTCTTCAGGAAAGAATAATATTTCTACGTTTCTATAGATCTATTCTAGTACCTGACATATAGTAGGCCTACAATTCATTTAACATTACTGCTACAGATGCTCACATAGTTCTTTAATTTTGGTGTAGTATAAATAGGAAGAAAGCTTGTCCAAGGTTACTGAAATACTCTCAACACATAGTTCATTATAAGATTAGAATTTGTTGACTGAATGAATACAAAGAAACCAAAGTCGGACTGCAGGGCCAGAATCTTTCAACTATACTACACTAGACATTTCATTTCACATTAATCTAGAGCTCATGGGATACTATATGGTTGTTCATCTTTTAGTAAATGAAGCAACTCTTCTAGAATATCTTGATAAGAGATTGTTTTTGGAACGGTTTACAACTTCTTACACACACACACACACACACAAAATTCCTAAGGGAAAAATTCTTAACTACAAAAAACTGAGTCGTTTATTCAAGTATTTTTAAAATATTACAAGGGAATTCCACATTGAGCTGAAAAGATTAAAGTTTTCTACTGATTCATAGAATAGTGATAGCAAGATAGTATGGTGTTTTTTTTTTTTTTTTAAGTATAGCACATTCCAACTTCAATTAAACTTCATCCTGGATCATCAACAAGAGATAAGAAATAAAAAGAAGGGCAAAAGTGCTTTTTCTGTTAGTTTTGAAGCTTGGAATCATTAGGAAAAGAGAGACAGAGGTCAGGTACAGTTGTCAGGTTGTCAGTGATAGGAGACAGGAGGGCAAGAAAAATCATAGTATATTAAAATGAAATGATAGTTTTTTCTTTCAATACTATCCACTCCTGTACTTGAATGTAATGGTTAAAGTGATTTCCAGATATGGTTAAAAGTGATGTGTCCAAAACCTACCCCCAGGTTGAAGGTAGCATCTATTTACCTACTAGAAGCAGCCAGAAGCCACTGAGGGAGCAAAGAGTCAAAGACTATACTCAGAGGCTGGTTGAAAAGAATTCAAATTCAAAGACCTAAGCATGACAATAGAAATATAAAATTTATTTAAGGAGTAGTTATTCTTGAAAAAGAAGGGGAAGAGAAAAGCTATTGAAAATCTTTTAGAAAAAGATAGAGTATGATAACAACAAAAAATAATAGCCCCAGAAACAACCTTCATAGTTGTTAGTGACAACGCCATTAAGTTGAGGCTGAGAAGTGCCAGAAAAATGTCCTTTTTTTCTTGTTAAAAATATAGCCTGCTATTATGTGTAATACATGTTCACATTTGAAGGCAACTGATGGTCAATAACTTTCAAAATGAAGATCAAGCAAGCACAAAACAACAAATTACCTGGGTAACTGCCTCCTTCCAGGGCATCATAACTGTTGGGCATTGGAGAAGCACTGCTTGTGGTAGAAGAGCTGTCAACACCTAAAAGGAAAACCAAAATATCTACTAGGTTTAAAATGACAAAGTATCTTAAAGCAGCCTTTGGCAATTTTGAAAAAGATGTTTTTGCGGAACTAGGAAAATTCCTGATTCTAGTAAAAAAGTAAAATGATTGATGTCTAGAGACATTTTAAAAACCAATGAATTTCTGTTAAGAATAGAAGATGAGACTGGAGAGAATATGAAGCTGATGAGTGGGATAAAATTCAGTTAAACATGTAAAGCATCTTAGAGAAGAACAGATATTAAACTATTCAAAGTGGTCAAACACATAAAAACTTTAGGTTGATATAAATGTTAATATAGTCACATCTTAAGGATTACATCTACCAAATATACTACTAAATATATTTTTATCAATATTAGGGTATTTTAAGGTAATTAAATTTTAATGACTTTTATTTGTATCATAGCACACTGTTTGAGACATTCATAAATGAGAAGTCTGTGGCTTAGGTTGCTATCTGGCATGCCACTAAGGTTTTCTGTGTCTCAGTTTACATATCTGCAGAATAGAGATTAAATAACACCTGCCACATTTAATAAGGTAATATAAATGAAAGGCATACTAATTCATGTAAGTGTTAGACTATAAGAATTTTTATCATGTGTGCTCATTCGAAACCTGTTAAGATGAGAGTTCAGTGGCAATTTATGATAAAATCTGGTCACAGGTCACATGAATAGAACAAGCAATATACTTCTTCCATTCATTCAACAAATATTTTGAGACCTACAATTATCCTAAATACATATGCTAGAGTATATTATGATGAATAAAACCAAAAATCTGCATGATCCCTCTATTATGTTACAGATCTTGCTTTGTTTCACAGTAAGACAAAATTCTGTGCTACAGAGGTTATCCCTTGCTTTTAATACCAGTATTATAAATGGGGTTTAAACTACATTTAGGTTAATTTTCAACTGTGATAGGAAAGGAACAGGTATGCATAATTATCTTTCATTGAATACTTTTAGATGAACATGAGAATCAGGTATACTGACTCAGGGCATAACAGCTAATGTTTTTTGTGTAGGAACATTTTCTTATCAGCAAAGAACATGATTTGGAGGCAAAGACTGCAGTTACATCAACTCCATCATTTACTTGCTATATAACTTTGTGGTTCTTTTCTCCTAAGACTAAGTGACGGTAACTTGCTATATAACTCTTCTGCAAAATGCTAACGATTTTTTAAATGTCCTATATGTGGTTTTTTATGTTCTTATAAGGTCTAAATGAGACAGTGGATATGAAGACACCCATAAACTAAGTAATAGGTAGAAGACACTAATATTTACAAAGTGCCTTCTTCGTGATAAGTAGAACAATTTTGCACATATATTTTTCCTCTTAATAAAGAATGGAAAGTAATGCCCTTTCCTTTTTGTTCCTTTTATTTGTGAATTTTAAACTAAAGCAGAATGCTGATATATCAGGTCAAAACTCTCCAAATATTCATCAACAGATGAATGAACAAAATATGGTATATCTATAAAATGGGATATTATTTAGCCATAAAAATGAAGTATGGATACATGCTACAATGTGAAAGAAACCTGAAAATTTGCTTAAGTGAAATAAATCAAACAGAAAAGACCATATATATTATCATATGTATATATCATATATACATCATATATGTTATAATATATAATATATATATTATATAATTCTATTTATATGAAAGATCCAGGCTGAGGGGAGGGGAAAATGGGGAGTGACTGAGTAGTAGGATTTTCTTGTGGGATGATGAAAATGTCTAGTACTTCACAAAATTAGATAGAGCTAAATAGAAGTGGGAACTGCACAACACTGTACATGTACTAAATGCCACTGAATTATACAATTTAAAACAGTTAATTTTATGTTATGTATATTTTTCCTTAATAAAACTAAACAATTTACCATGACATTTCAATGGGGAAATAATATTCTTTTCAGCAAATAGTGCTGGAACAACTAGACATATCCACATGCAGAAGAACAAAGCTAGACCCCTTCCTTGCACCACAACTAACTCAAAATGGATCATAGACATAAAATGTAAGTGCTAAAACTATAAAACTCTTAGAATACAGGAGTAAATCTTCATGACTACATGAAATTTTAGATATGACATCAAAGGTATAAGCAACAAAAGAAAAAAGATAATTTGGACTTCATAAAAATTAAGAACTTTTGTGCTCTAAAGGTTACCGTATCATCAAGAAGTAAAAAGACAACCCACAGAATGACAATATGTGCAAATCATATATCTGATAAGGGGTTAATATCCAGAATATGTAACAAACTCTTACAACTCAATAAAACAACAAATAACCAAATTTAAAATGGGCAAAAGATTTGAACAGATATTTATCCAATGAAGATAAACAAATGACCAATAAACACATGAAAAGATGTTCAACATCATAATCCCATTAGGAAAATGAAAATCAAAACAATGAGATACCATTTCACATCCACTAGGATGGTTATAACCAATCGAATGAGGATTCCAGTTTTTCCACATCTTTGCCAAAACTTATTACCAAAGATGTGAAGAAATTAGAATCCTCATTGGATTGTAAAATGGTGCAGTTACTTTGGAAAACAGTTTGGCAGTTTCTCGAAAGTTAAATACAGAGTTCTGACCCAGCAATTCTACTCAAGAGAAATGAAAACATAAACCCACACAAAAACTTGTCGACAAATGTTCACAGGAGGAGTATTCATAACAGCCAAAAAGCAGAAACAACCCAAATGTCCATCAACTCATGAATGGATAAATAAAATGTGATACATTCACATATGGAATATTTTTTGGCAACAAAAAATAATAAAGTACTGACATATGCCATAACGTGGATGAACCTTGAAAACATTACGTTAAAAGAAAGATGCAAGTAACAACCACATATTATATGATCTCTACATAGAAAATGTTCAAAACAGACAAATCTATAGAGACAGAGGATTAATGGTTGCCTAGAGCTGTGTGTGGTTGTGCGGGAGGGTAGAATGCTAAAACATGAAGTTTCTATTTTGGGGTGAAGAAAATGTTCTGGAATTACATAGTAGTGATGGTTGCTACTTTGTGAATATGCTAAAAACTGCAGAACAGCACAACTTAAATAGGTGAATTTTATGGCATGTGAATTGTTTCTCAAAACTGCTATTAAAAATATCATGAGCATTCTAAGAAAAACTTTTAAACGTATATATCAAGAAATAACTACTCTTGAAAAAAAATAAAGTCCAAAGATAAAAGATGACTTATATATCAACTTATTCCAAAGAACATACTACTACTCAATTAAGATGTTTAGTTTCTTTCATGTCAAATCAACTGTTAATATTTTAAAGATTGTTCATTTTAATAATGCTATAAGTTTTAAAGTACTAATTTTTTTATTCTATTTTGTTTCCTGAATAGTTTGAAATCTGCTAGTTTACTTTAAATTCACTTTCAGGAGGAAAAATAACTGCAAATCTCTATTTTTGAACCTGTCAAAATATCAAAGCAATGATAATTGTTATAAACCCAAATAAATCAGTAAGCTAAACAGACTCATGATATTTTGCTATTTAGATTAATGCATTCTAATTAATGCATTAATTAGAGGTCATGCCATTACTGGCAAATAAATCAAAAAGGTATTTTTATAAAACAGTACCTTATTGAAAACTTATGTGCTAACATTCTGAACATGCTTAAAAACAACCTTCACTAATTTCCCCACCATCTTAGTGAATAAGGTCTAAATGCCTTCACACTGTCATAAAACAAACTTCAAAATGTGGCTTCTACTTGTCCTTTCCACCTGCATCTCTCACTTGTCCCTTTACCATCCTCCCTTTTACCTTATTTTGCAGCTACACCAAACCTCTGACTCTTGACCCAATACTGTATTTTTTTCTTCTGTTTATGCATTATGCATGTTGGTCTGTTAGCCATAATTTCCTTTCTTCACATGGCAAATTACTACTCATCCTTCAAATTTCAAATCCTTTGTCAAACTTTCCCTGTATGCCCACAGAAAATCATTTCTTCTCCTAAGTAGGAGCACATTCTCAACCCTGAAATAATACACTTCTCTTTTCTCTCTCTCTCTTTTTTTTTTTTAGACAGAGTCTCACTCTTGTCACTCAGGCTGGAGTGCAGTGGCATGATCTCAGCTCACTGCAACCTCTGTCTCCTGGGTTCAAGTGATTCTCCTGCCTCAGCCTCCAAAGCAGCTGGGATTACAGACGCTAGCCACCACACCGGCCTAATCTTTGTATTTTTAGTAGATATGGGGTTTTGCTATGTTAGCCAGGCTGGTCTCAAACTCCTGACCTCAGGTGATCCGCCCATCTCAGCCTTCCAAAGTGCTGGGATTACAGGCATGAGCCACCGCACCCACTTACACTTTTCAAGTTGTACTGTAATCATATGGTATCTGTTTCCCTATCATATTATAAGTATTTGATGGCCAGAGCTATGCTAATATATTGATCTTTGGAATCCTGATACCAAGCAAAATACTGCTTTTAGCATACAAGCTGGTTTCCACTGAATCAATAACTTTGGTACTTGTCCCATGCTTAATCCTTGGATAGCATCGATTTGCCTCAGTCACTTCACACTACAATGACTGAAAATAGGTATTCTGAGATCAAATGGGGGTCAAGTATGAAATGCAGCACTTGGAAATAATTTTCTCTCATTCTTTTACTGGCTCTATGTTACAGCTTGAAAGAAGAAAAAAGGAAAGAGAAAAAGAAAGGGAGCTGAAATCTAAAGAAGTAACTAGGAGAACAGACCAGAAGAATAGCTCAGAATCCTTGAAGCTAGGGAAGAGTATCAGAAAGCAATTAAGCCTTTAAAAAAAGGCTTAAGCTGTTTTCTGTCTCTAAAAGACAAGCAATATGGGTCAACAAAGGCAATATACTTACTAGTATTGCTAAACTTGAAATTAGCCAGATAATTTGAGATTTCCTCAATAACATGCACAAAACATGAAAAGGCTATAACTCAAACTCCATGTCCACTCCCTACCAGTTAAGGGAAAATGGACACCTGACATCTGTGAGCTGCTCCTCATTAGTAACAACAGATTTCATAATAACACCTACTCCACAGAGCTACTATTACAACTTAACAGATATCACAGGTATAACAGATATTAGCAAGAGACTCAGGAAATGTTCTTCGTGTTCTCTCTTCCCTCTATCTCCAAACAGCGCTACAGAGGGGGAAAAAACAAAACAAGACAGACACCTCCTGATAGATTTTCCAATTGTTTTTTTTCCTCAGCTTTCAGCCAAACTTTCCTTAACACTTAACACTGCTAACCCAATAACTTCTGATTCTCCAACCTGCTGGTTGATTTTTCATCACTGTTCAGTAAATTTTTTTCAAAGTTGGAGAACAATCCCACATAAACACACAAAAATCTCACAAATAAAGGGAATAAATGCCACTGAAATGCTTAGAGCACTCCAAGTCACTACTTTATTAGACACTTACATGTAATCCACACCAATTTCAGCCACTTTCTTTTTACCTCTGTACATATGAAAAAAATTATTGTAACTGGGCAAGGTTTAAAAAATAGAATTCCATTTAAAGCTAGACTTTCTTCCCATCCCACCACTGAGAATGTTTCTTTAATTTGCAACCAACGAAGATATTATTTTAAAAAACCATGAATAGACAACACCAAGATTATAGTAAAAATGTCAATAATATAGTCTTATTTTGTGGAGTAGAAAAAAACCCAGGAGTAAGACAACATGTAAGTTTAATACTGTAGTGACTACCGTCATGTGCCCTTTACTTCCCACCTACTCTGGCGGTTTATGTTCTCTCACTAGACAGGAAGACACCTTCTTTTTCATACTTTTCTGCAGAAAGACCTCAGTTTGAATCTCTACTCTGCCTACTGAGCAGCTGTGTGACCATAGACAAATGTTACTTAACATGTTCAGGCTGCAGTTAATTCATCTGTAAAACAGAGTTGATTATTTCTGCCTTGCAGAATTGTTGAGAAGAACAGACAATAACACAATCTCAATGCTGGTAATGACAGCTAATCTTTCTGAGTGTTTACCATTTGCCACACACTGTTCTAAGCTCTTTACAAACAATATCTTCAATCCTTAAAACAACTATATGTAATTGTTACTATCATTATCACAAAGCTAGAAAGTGACAAAGTCGGGATGTGAGTCTAGAAAAACTGACACAAAAACCGAGGGAGACATACTAGCTCTGTATTGCTATGACTGGCATTCAGTAAGTGCTAAAAATGTTAGGTATTATTAAAATCCAAATGCCATAAAAACTCAGGAATTTTAAATCTATAATACACTCAAGAAAAATAATAAACAAAGACATTAGAAAAAAGCCATAAATGCTAAATCTTTTTTTTTTTTTTTTTTTTGAGACAGAGTCTTGTTCTGCCACCCAGGCTGGAAAGGCAGTGGCGTGACCTTGGCTCACTGAAACCTCTGCCTCCCAGGTTCAAGCAATTCTCCTGCCTCAGCCTCCAGAGTAGCTGGGACTATGGGTGTGCGCCATCACACCCGGCTAATTTTTGTAAAATTTTTAGTAGAGATAGAGTTTCACCATGTTAGCCAGGCTGGTCTCAAAATCCTGACCCCAGGTGATCTGCCTGCCTCGGACTTCCAAAGTGCTGGGATTACAGGCGTGAGCCACTGCACCCAGCCACCAAATCTTTCTGATCTCTTTTTTTTTTTCTTTTTTGGAGAACAGAACATTTACATAGTCTCAAACAATCTCCCCACAAATTACTTATTAATTTTAACAGGGAAAAATAGTAACTTTATAGTGGAGAAACCTGGCAGATACCACCTTATTCAAATAATAAAAGTTAACCTCATCAATATGAGAGCAAATTGACATCATGTGCCTCAAATAGGATGCACTGAGGACACAACATTGCTTTAGTGGTAATCCTCTGAAAAATGCATGGTCTGAATCTAATCATGAGGAAACCTCAGATAAACCCACATTGGGGAACATTTTACAAAATAACTGGTCTGTACTCTTTGAAAATGTTAAGGCAAGGAAAGAGGCTAACGAACTGTTGGAGACTGAAGAACTCTAACATGACAACTAAATTCAATGCATGACCCAAATTGGATCCTGGACCATGAAAACAGCTTTATAGCTGATGTACTTAAGACAACTGATATTTGACAATGAACTGTGTTATCAGATATTATTGCATCAATGCCCAATTTCTTGATAACTGTATTTTGGTTATGTAAGACACTGACCTTATGATTAGGAAACATAAAGTATTAGGGGTAAAGTTCATGATGTCTCCAATTTACTTGCAAATGTATAGCAAAAATATGTTGATAGAGAATTATAAAGCAAATGTGGCAAAAATGGTTTATCTGGGTAAAGTGTACATGCGGGTTTCTTTTACACTTCTGTTTGAAATTTTGTTAAAATTTAAAATTACAAAAAATATTTCAGAAACATAGATGGGTACTTACATATTTAGAGTAAGAAAAACTATTTCCCACCTGCCACCCCCAATTTTTATCCCCTCCAGTCGCATATAACGATTTAAATATTTTTAAATGCACAGGAAATATAAATTTTTGGTTAAAATGATTGTTTGTAGAACAGATCTTCCCATTTAGAACAGGAGAATTATGGTCACATATAATAACTTGAAAGATCACTTATTGGTTCAGTCTTAAACTATAGGTTGAGCGTCGCTAACGTGAAAATCCAAAATCTTAAATGCTCCAAAATCCAAAATTTTATGAGGGCTGACATGTCACCACAAGTGGAAAATTCCACACCTGACCTCATATGGCAAGTCACAAGCAAAACTCTGTATCATGTACAAAATTATTAAAAATATTGTACAAGGCAGGGCACTGTGGCTCACGCCTGTAATCCCAGTACTTTGGGAGGCCGAGGCGGGCGGATCATGAGGTCAGGAGATCAAGACCACCCTGGCTAACACAGTGAAATCCCACCTCTACTAAAAACACAAAAAATTAGCCGGGCGTGGTGGCGGGCGCCTGTAGTCCCAGCTAAGGGAGGCTAAGGCAGGAGAATGGTGTGAACCCAGAAGGTGCAGCTTGCAGTGAGCCAAGATCGCTCCACTGCACTCTAGCCTGGGCAACAGAGCAAGACTCCATCTCAAAAAAAAAATATCTATCTATCTATCTATATATATATCTCTATACATATATCTCTATATATATAGAGATATATATATATATAGTACAAGCCTGGTGAGGTAGCTCATGCCTGTAATCCCAGCACTTTGGGAGGTTGAGGTGGGCGGATTCCCCGAGTGCAGGAGTTCAAGATCAGCTTGGGCAACATTGCAAAACCCCATCTCTACAAAAAATACAAACATGTATTTGTAACTGTGCAGGGTAGCCTGTAGTCCCAGCTATGTGAGAGTTGAGACAGGAGGACGGCTTGAGCCTGGGGGGCGGAGGTTGGCATGAGCCATGATTGTGCCACTGCACTCCAGCCTGGGTGACACAGTGAGATCCTGTCTCAAAAATAAAAAACAAAACAAAAAAATATATATAGTACAAAATTATCTTTAGTTTATGTGTATTGGTGTATATGAAACATAAATGAATTTAGTATTCAAACGTGAGTCCCATCCTCAAACTATCTCACTATGTATATGCAGCAAATATTCTGAAATCTGAAAAAATCTGAAATTTGAAACACTCTGGCCCCAAGCATTTCAGATAAGGGATATTCAACCTGTATTAGAATTAATGGAGGAACTGAACTGCTTAATTTTTAGCAGTGTTCTACCTATCAAAGGCAGAAAAAGATATTAAACAGTTTGCAACACATAACCATATGCACAACTTCTTCAACTAGCAAGATATGTACTACTTCATGAAGCAGGAAAATAACTACAAATTCTGGGCCTTCTAAATACATGACAAGAAAAGCCAAAAGGACCTCACTGAAACACTGCCCTATTTCTCTATCCCTATTATAAAATCCGCATGGCTTATTTTGATTAGACTAAAGTAGCATGCAAAGCAGAAAATGAAGCATTATTCCTAAAACAATGCTAGAGCAATCATCAGCCAAAAGCTTCAGTCAGTACTCATTATTTTGCATGTGACATGGCAGGAAATGCATTTCTGAAAGAAGACTGCACTCTACTATCATGAAAGAGGTATTCTGATTCTATTATTTACAATATGGCAAAGATGCCTAAAGGAGGAAAAACAAAACAAACACCTCATTTTATGTGACACATCTTCTATAATGCAAACCTCATAAGTTCATCATGCTAAATCTTCAAAGACTCTTTTTTAAAAGGCTAAGTAAGACTGTGGAAATAAAAAGAAAACTTGAGCAGGAAAAGATCAAGAACTGGTGTAAAGCTAAAGCAGACCTGCTTCCTCATCCTCCTCCTCCTCTTCCTCATCATCGGAAGTTGATGACAAGGGAGTTGGTGCGGAGCTAGCTTGGTTATTAACATATTCACCATACTGCATGCCTGTAAAGTGGAAAGCACAAACATAAGAGTCAAACCAACAGGAAAGATGAGAAATAAAAATTTGACATTGCATTAAAAGTGAGAAAGAACTCTGACATTCCAAAGAACATCCCAACATGCATATTAATATTAGCAAATTCATTATCAAAACTAGAACCATTAGAAAATCGCTGCAAAGCAGTTTAGTAAAAGCAGCTTTAATATGGACTGGCTTAAGTGTGAAAAGGTATCTATCATGTATTGTCCAATACAGTTAGTATTTAGGAAGCTGCAATAATATTCTCTGAAAAGTTTACTGAGCTCTACACATGTTTATCTTCTTTGACCTTATGGCCCTGTGGTATATTTCCTTTGGGATCGTGCATTTTTGGTGGGTAGTGATCATTTATAGTGAGCTGATTTTGCACAGCATACAAAACACATACTTGGTACCCCTTCCTTCTGCTAATGTTATCTTGATGGTAAACTCAGTTCCCATAACGGAAGAAGAATGACAGTTAAAGAAAAAAACTATATTCAGCATAGTTCTCTGCTAACAGTAGATACTCTGGGAGTGGGGGACAGGGGGGCTGGGGGACTTATTAACTGTGACCCTACAAGTGTGAGAATTACAGAAAACTGAATTTTCTGAGACATCCAGTCATGTCAGTGTCATCCTATTGCCTACATGTGAGTCTGAAGCAGATGAATAAGACTGGTCCTGTGTGAAATATACCAACAGAAGGCAGATTCTGTAGAAAAGGGCACAATAATCTGGTATTGGTAACTGTATACTACTTCCCTTTAAAAAATGTAATTGGGTATTTCTATTATTTGATCTGGTAGAATTGGGACTTTAAAAATTAACATCTATACAGTTTTTAAGAGGGAAAATAAAAATTATCTTAATTGAAAATGAAGGCCGGGCACAGTGGCTCATGCCTGTAATCCCAGCACTTTGGGAGGCCGAGGTGGGAGGATCACGAGGTTAAGAGATCGAGACCATCCTGGCCAACATGGTGAAACCCTGTCTCTACTAAAAATACAAAAATTAGCTGGGCATGGTGGCGCACGCCTGTAGTCCCAGCTACTTGGGAGGCTGAGGCAGGAGAATCGCCTCTGCCGGGAAGCAGAGGTTGCAGTGAGCAGAGATCGTGCCATTGCACTCCAGCCTGGTGACAGAGTGAGACTCCATCTCAGAAAAAGAAAAAGAAAAAAGAACATGAAAACACTTCTTAAATAAGAATAAACATCCTTGTATGGAAAATCTCATGGCTGTACTTTGAAAAAAAAGAAAAAAGAAAGCAAGAAACATAGTGGGGATTTTTAAGAACATTTCCTAATATTGGGGGTACAATGAAGCCCTGCCTCACCAAAATCACACGATAGTGCTTTAATGCTCTCTTTATTTTTTTTTTCAGGTGACTATCATACTTGATTAGCATGGATAAATAACTCATCTCTAGAGTAAAAAAAAAAAAAAAAAGAATAAAATTTGAGTTTAGAAGCAAAGGTTAAACTGTAGATGAATGAAGCTTTGATCTTTCAACAACGACTAAAAAAAGTCATGGAAAAATCTGCTAGCTTTGCTGAAACATCTTTTAATATCGGTAAAATAGCAGTATCCCAAATTCAAATCAATGTAAATAAAATAAAAATCAATAAAATCAATAAAATAAAAATCAATGTAAATAAAATAAAATAAATGTAAAATAGGTTCAGGTAATACAAGAAACAAACAAACTTAATACCAAAAACAAATTCAGAGTGGCACATTCTTCTGACAAAAAGCCCAATTAAAATGAAAATTTGAGCCAAGCACAATTGCTCATGTCTATAATCCAAGCACTTCGGGAGGCTCAGGCAGGAGTATCACTTGAAGCCAGGAGTTCAAGACCAGCCTGGGCAACACAGTGAGACCCCATCTCTGTAAAAAGTAAAAAAAAAATTAGCCAAGCATGGCGCCCTGCTCTAGGTTGGGTATAGCACATACAAACTACAACAAATGGGGAGCTACAGCCGGCAAGGGGTTGATAGCCAAGTCATCTATTCTAGGTTATGTGAATGCTTCCTGAAGTGCCTCTAATTCAGATTCTCTTTAAGAGCCAAAATCTATGTATGAGATACACAGATCAAATATATAAGGTGGTAAAATATGACATCCTTTCCCAGAGCTCAGCCTGAAACCCACTGTAGAAATGTATGTACATGAGTAGCTACCTCTACCACCACCACCACCACCGAATGGAGAAGGAATGTTATATCACAATTTATTCTATCTTAAACCAGAGCTTCCAAGGTATAAATCTACTAAACCAAGAAACATGAAACACTTTATAGAATCTAACATGACGCAGCACTCTTATTTAAAGGGCCCCAATATTTTCGAAAGGACATTTAGTTTAAATTACCAACCATTAAAGTACCCTCAGGCAAACCTTTCCAGGAGAACACATCCTTGGTGCTGCTTAATATTCCTCAGTGTTCCCTAGATACAGCTATACCAGGAATAAATCAAACTAATCTTAAGAGAACAAATCTCTTGTGGAGATTAGCTTTTTTAAATTCAGGAGTTCAGACTTTTGAGTAACTGCTCTCTTTCCTAAACTGGAAACTAGGTGTACACACTAGAAGACTTTTCAAGGGTCCCCACAAAAGAATGGTTTTAAGGAAATCAATTTTCAGATGTCGATTCCTGTAAGTACTCTCTTTCCTCAAACTTACCCACCTAAAAAAGTGCCCGTGTTAATGACAGCCTTTCTTTTATTTTACAAAGGAAACACATGACCTTAGTTTATCCTAATTCTTACTATGACACACTGCTGTAATGTATACAAGTCTCTTATTATACAGTACACAGTAGGAAATACTGAACAGAGAAGGAGCATGACATTGTGGATAAAGATGGGGACTCTGGGTTCAACTCCAGGTTCTATCACTTACTGCTGGTATGTTCTTGAGCAAGTTACTAACCTCTGTTCTTCACTTACATTATCTATAAAATAGGGTAATACTTCAAATGGTTGTGGTAAGGATTAAATCAGTTAATATATTTCAAATGCTTACAATGGTGCATGACACGTACTAAATACGAAATAAACGTGAGCTATATCACTAACTTTAAAAACATGTTTTGAGGTATATTCAATTAAAATTATTTTCAGCTGTTCTTTTTAGGGCACATCATTAGAAAAAAAGAACCCCCCACCAACCTGACTAGCAGACTCAGTCCTGCTATTTTATTTTATTAATTTTTATTTATTTTTTTAAGACAGTCTCACTCTGTCACCCAGGCTGGAGTGCAGTGGCACGATCTCAGCTCACTGCAACCTCTGCCTCCCCAGTTCAAGTGATTCTCCTGCCTCAGCCTCCCGAGTAGCTGGGATTACAGGTCTATGCCACCTCGCCCAGCTAATTTTTTAATATTTTAAGTAGAGACGGCGTTTCACCATGTTGGCCAGGCCGGTCTCGAAGTCCTGACCTCAAATGATCCACCCACCTTCGCCTCCCAAAGTGCTGGTATTACAAGCGTGAGCCACCATGCCCAGTTGTAATTATTTTAAAAACAAATGGAGTATTTTCTAGGACTACCAAGTGTTTTTAAGACATACTCACTAAAACTCAGATAAAAATTCTGTGATTTCAGAGTCAATGTGACATGTGCAATAAAATATTTTACAACCTTTTCATGATAAAATATAGTCAATTCTTAATTTTTATATTTTACAAAATATTTAACACTTTCTACATCTTTTTAACAAAAAAATATTTACCAACAAGTGAATCTGTTAGTACTTAGTAGTATATGCTTTGATATGTTTTGAGGACTGCTTTTGCCAATTAGGTCTTATGGAGATATCATCCATAAAATAAATGGCCTATATCATAGCTTGTTTTTGATAAAAACACACTTACAGGGTATGGTAGCCAGGCACAGTGGCTCACACCTGTAATCTAAGCACTTTGGGAGGCCAATGCGGGAGAATCACTTGAGCCTGGAAGTTCAAGACCAGCCTGGGCAACATTGTAAGACCTCATCTCTACAAATAAGTTTTTAAAAAATTAGTCGGATATGGTGGTGTGTGCCTGCGGCCTTAGCTCCTCAGGAGGCTGAGGTGGGTATATCGCTTGAGCCCCAGTGGGCTCAAGGGTCAAGGCTGCAGTGAGCTGAGCCACTGCACTCCAGCCCAGGCAACAAAACAAGACCCTGTCTCAAAATAAATAAATAAATAAATAAAAATAATAAAAGGTATGGTAAGCTATACTGGCCATGGTAGAAGGAAATTCAAAATATTTTGAATAACTGCTGATAGAGTAAAACAAGTACTGAGTTTGAAGGCAAAAGGTGTGCAATGGGCCTGGGTACCTCTCCTACCAACTCTGTAGGTCTTAAGGTAAGACATGTAACCTTTCTAAACTTAAATTTCCTCACTTACAAAAGAAAGATAACATATGATATGCTTGTTCCATGTGATGAGAAAGTAAGACAGATAGAAAAAGTTAAAGGGATTTGCAAATTACAAACTGTTACATGAAATAATATAACAACTACCACCTGGAAAATAAAATCTAACAAACAATAATTTCTGACATGTAACTCAGAAGGTTAAAAAGAGTAAAAGCAAAATAAAGCAAAACAGAATGATATTGCTTTAGCAGAACTCTTCCAAATAATTCTAATCTACTTTATGTGAACAATGTTTCTCAGCAATTGTATGTATAAAAATAAAAACTAAGAATGAAATTTATCTGAACATTGTCATATTCTAACAATGAATCATATTCAACTCAGATACAAAGCTATAGTGGGGAGAGGAGACAGCCCATTCATTTCACTGAAAGATGTATTTCCAATAAAAACGTACTTGACATAAATATCAAAATTCATGATGTTTATGTTGTTTTGACCAATTTTATACCAACAATAAAAGTTGTAGTGATTGGCCAGGCACAATGGTCACGCCTGTAATCCCAACACTTTGGGAGGCCTAGGCAGGCAGACCACTTGAGGCCAGGAGTTTGAGATCAGCCTGGTCAACACGGTGAAATCCCATCTCCCCTAAAAATACAAAAATTAGCTGGGCATGTTGGCGCATGCATGTAATCCCAGCTACTCAGAAGGCTGAGACATGAGAATCGCTTGCATCTGGGAGGCAGAGGCTGCAGTGACCCAAGATCATGCCACTGCACTCCAGCCTGGGTGACAGAGTGAGTCTGTCTCAAAAAAAAAAAAAAGAGAGAGAGAGAGAGAGAGAGAGAGAAAGTTATAATGATTGATGATGAAGAAAATATACTATTTAGAGACTTAAAGTTATAGATAATAAAACAAATTTTAACATTTCAATTTATATATTATGGTCATGGAAAAGCACAATAGAGTGATAAAACAGTTTCTAGTATAAGAATATATTTTATTATTACATTAAGGAAAGGGGATATGCCATCAAATAGGAAAATGAAAAATGTAAACTTCCCAAATGTTAAAGAAGGGGTATTTGTGTTTTTTGCAAAAGGATGATGGCAGGTATCATTCCAAAGGGTACATTTGAAAGAATAATGTAACATCTCTGTTTTAAAAGTCAGCCAGCATATATGTTAAAAATTACATAACTACAAGTATTTAAATTTTTGATGAAAAATTTTAGATATCAATCTAAAAAATGTTCAAGTAGGTAGTTTATAAAAGAAATTTTTGGGGCTACTCAAACACAAATTTGATGTCTCCCTTAAAAACAGAAAAAAAATGCTTAGTCTTGGGAGAACAACTAAGCAACGGTGTCTTTGCATTTGGAAGAAAAAAAGCTAATCTCTTTTTAAGTATAATCACTTTAGTAGGTCATATCAGGCCCACAGTAAACCCTATGCAGATGATACACTGCACAATTCAAAGAAGCTCCATTCATGTAAATGACAATCCGCACCACCAAATGTGGTAGCCCTGACTCAATTAGGTTGTGTAGCCCAGATCTCTCCAAAGACAAAGAAGTCACTAAGAGGCCATTCTCCTACTTATGAAAAAGGAACAATAAAAACTACAATTCAGATGTCCCCAGTATGATATTTTCTGTTACTTAAGCAAGAAATCTTAGGTAAACCAAGAGTTAGTTTGTCAACAGCCAATGACAACAAAAATTCAGCCTTATTTTATAGAAAGAATACAAGACAGAGAGATCTGAGTTAAAAAATCTTTTGCTTTGCTACTTAAACTTGTAGTCTTGGGCAAGTTACCTAACCTCTGTTAATCTCACTTTTCTCATCTGTAAAAAAGGAAGAATATCTATGTCATAAGATTAATATGTGAATTAATGAGATATAAAGTATCTGATATATTGTATGTGCTCAATAAATGGCAGCTTCTACTTTCAAAATATATTTTAATAGAAAAAAGAAGAAACATAATTGTAATTGTTTAGTGGGCAAACTGTTTACAAAATAATATTTATAAAAAGATGGTAGGATGGTATTTACAGTAAGATGGTCAAAAAGAAAATATGATAGGGGCCGGGCGTGGTGGCTCCTGCCTGTAATCCCAGCAGTTTGGGAGGCCAAGGTGGGCGGATCACCTGAGGTCAAAAGTTAGAGGCCAGCCTGGCCAACATGGTAAAACCCCGTCTCCACTAAAAATACAAAAATTAGCAGGGCGTGGTGGCATGCGCCTGTAATCCCAGCTACTCAGGAGGCTGAGACAGGAGAATCACTGGATCCCAGGAGGTAGAGGCTGCAGTGAGCCAAGATTGTGCCACTGCATTCAGCCGCTGGGTGACAGAGCAAGACTCCATCTCCAAAAGAAAAAAAAAACAATAGGAAGAAATAAATCAGCAGGGGCAATGTAACAGGCCAAAAAAAGCAAAACATTTAAGAAATGGAAGGCAGTCATCAATGTAGAGGAAAAACAAGAAAAGACACCATTCATTTAGCTAGGGCTTTGATCTATCCTAAAAGCTTTTTTGATTCGTGATAAACAAAACTACTACTGGACCTTCACTTTGAAGACAAATACTTTTAAGAACTAAATTCAATTTCCAGTATACCCACTGGTTTGTTGAGAATCAACAGACACTCTTTGGTGCTCCTAAAAAACCAAGTAAGAAAATGTGTAATGTATCATGTGATCAATTGACAGAAAGGTCTCTGTTGATCACATAGACACTCAACAGATACAAGCAATGAGATCATCCTAGGAATTTATCATGCTTTTTTCCTTTACTCAGTTTCAGACCTATAAGAAGGTTCTTCACACTCAAGGTTAGGAGCTGTCATTACAGTGAGTACAGTCCCTAAAATAATACAATGGTTGCTCTGGAAATACAAACTATAGATTCTTGAAAACAGTTCAATCATCTCTGATCAAATAAAAAATGCCAATATATTAACCTGAAACATCGATACGTTGGAATTTTAGCCAGAGGGAAAAACAAAAACAAAAAAAACTGCCAAAAGAAACAATGTGGGGAAGCAGGGTCAAAACAACACATTTTATTACCTTTTACTTACTTAACACATGGAGAATATTAAACAATAAATCATATAGTTCTTCAATGACACAAGAGTATGGGTTACAATTTCATTTTCACCCCCTTTCATTTGCAAAATTCTGTCAAAGCTTACTTTCTATTATCAATACCAAAAAGCACAGAAATAATCAAATAGGATATGGACAGTCACTAAGTAATAAAGTTTTGGCTTCTCTATCCTAAAAGAAACTATAATAACCTTTAAAAATAGGAAATAAATGTCCCATGACAGAAGAATGAAATAAACCATTATACATTGACACAATGAATAATTAGCCGTAAAAAGAGCAATAAAGACACAATATATATGAAGAACTATGTGTAATAAACAGAAAAGCAAAATACAAAATGGTATGTAATTATGTAAAACATATATGAGACACTGTAAGTTAATATTCCACAAGTTGTGTTTGGATTGAGATTATAAATAACTTGTTTTCATATCTTCTATAAATTAGGATCCTACAGTTTAACTTTTTGAAATCAGCTATTCAAATACGTATGTGCGTCTGTGTGTGTATACGATAATAAATATCTCAAATACCTTTTTGTTGTAATAGCTCTGATGGCTGTGTAACTGAGGTCACAGGCTCAACTGGGTGATTTGCAGTGGGAGGTGTTCTTGTTGATGAGGATCCTGATAAAACAGTGGATACCACTGGGCTGGACTTGGGAGGCTGAACATTTTGCATAACAAGACAGGATAAAGAATCTGCAATTGAAGAGAAGAAACTATTTCATCCACAGAAACTTGAAATATATTAATATATAATATAGTACTACATATAATACTATATATAATATATATAATTATATAATATATAATAATATATATCACTAACAAAATACAGTTTATCTGAAGTTCTTGTAGAAACTTCAATAGCATCACATTTACCTAGTATATCTAGAAAAGAAGGTGGTACAAATGATTTTTAAAAACTGAAAAATTACTCATCAAATGTTTTAATAAACTTTAATGACAATTTTCCTAAAATATTTCACAATCTTCCTTACCTTCTTAAACAAAATGAACTCAGAAAACTTTTATTTACTAATGATCTCTATGAATACTAATTATCGTACAGATTATTGTACTATGCAATGGTGACTCAGGTAAGGAGATGAATAAGAGGTTTTTGACTCTGCAATAATGTGGTCTCTGAATTCCATAAACACTTCTAGTATCAGTTCAGATCTCATTCTGCACTGTAAACTGCTACTTCTCATTTGCTGTTTCTAACCAGATGCCTTATTTCACATGTAACTACGTAAGGGCCTAACCATAACACGAGGTTGAACTTCTGGAATAAAGTGCACATGACAAAGATCATGGGTCTTTGTGATTGCTCAAAATACCAAATGTCTCCTAGAAGGCAAAATCATCCCTGGTTGAGAAATACTGGATAAGTTATTGAAGATAATCTTCAAGATTATCCAACCAAGAGATGGCAAAAGACTACTGGTGAGCAGTCACGATATACTGAATAAATCTACATATATATACCTGCACATATATGTACGTGTGTCTATGTATAGTGTGTGTGTATATATGTGTGTGTATATATGTAAACAACCTTAGTTCTGGGACTGAAACAAATAGGAATATGGTGACAAAACAAAATGTGTTATATGTCCTAACAGTGTAAAAACAACATAAGCACATATGAGGAATGGGGAAAGAAGGTAGTCTAAATATGCTGTTTCATCATTTTTAGTAGGAAGATAAACTATCATTGTGGAAGATTAAAAACATCATCACAATATTTTACAGTTCCCTTCATCAATATGGAGTCTATTTTACCACCCTTTGAATCAGAGCAAACCTGTGACTGGCTTTAATCAACAGTATGTGGCAGAAATAAGAGTGTACAAGTCCCAGACCTCAAGTCTCGAGGGACACTGCAGCTTACACCTTTCCACTCTGAAATGCTGCATGGATCATCATGTAGGGAAGCTGGTCTAGCCACGTACAGAAAAACAGAAACCCTAGTGAAGAGTCTGCACCAACTGCTAGACATGTGAGTGAAGCCATCTTAGAATCTTCTAGTCCCGCAAACGTCCAGCAAAATGAATTCACATGAGTGAATTCAAGAAAAACCTGCAGAAGAACTACCCAGCAAACCCGCAGAACCAAGAAAAATAATACATCATTGTTATTTTAAACCAGCAATAGATAACTGACATTATCATTAAAACTGCCAACATAAAACAGTGATTAAGAATATTTAACAGTATCCAAGTAAACACTGAGAAAGATGTAATTGTCTAAAATTAGGGTCGGGTGTGGTTGCTCATACCTATACTCTCAGCAGTTTAGGAGGCCAAGGTGGGCAGATTGCTTGAGCCCAGGAGTTTGAGACCAGCCTGGGCAATACGGCAAAATCCCATCTCTACTGAAAAATACAAAAATTAGTCGGGCATGGTGGTACGCATCTGTGGTCCTCAGCTACTGGTGAGGCTGAGGTGGAAGGATAGCTTGAGCCCAGGAGGAGGAGGTTGCAGTGAGCCAAGATCTTGCCACTGCACTCCAGCCTGGGTGAAAGCGGGAGACCCTGTCTCAAAAACATAAAATGAAATCATATCAGGTATATGTGTACATACACATATGTATTGATACACACGTATGTATGTATGTATATATATATATATGCATAAAATAAATACCCATGAATTCAGCATCCAATTTTGAAAATAAAACATTTCCAATATTGTTGAAGCTCTCAATATGCTCCTCACAGAAGGCATTCCCCTGCCCCCTCCTGAATCATGTTTATTATTCTTTTGCTTTTGTTTTCAAATAGTTTACCACACATGTAAGTATCCCTAGACATTATTTTTGCTCGTTTTGTAAACTTTGTAACAATAACATACTGCAGGTATTCTTCCATATTTCCTGTGCTACATTCCTGGGATTCAGTCATGTTAATGAGTGCAGCTCTACTTCATTTTCACTGCTGTTCAGAAGTCCAATGGAAGAATATAATTTATTTATTCATTCTGCTATTAATGGACTTTTAGGTTATTTCCAATTTTTTGTTTTCACAAACAGTGCAGCTGTGAATACTCACGCACTTGTCCCTGGTATAGATGTGCAAGTTTCCCTAGGGCAGAGCTTCTATACATAGGTGCCACAGCTCAAATATGTGGAGGTGTGCAGCTAGGGATATCGAATCCCTCAGCCCCGGGGACAGCTCTGTAGGAAATGAGGTCTTTGGCCTAGAAAGCAGACTAGTCTCTTTGTCCAGTATCTCAAACAAAAATCATTTGCCATAGACACATCCATCTAAAACAAGAAGTGGTGCTTTATGGCCCTCATATTCAAAGTGTAGTCTACAGACTAGCAATACCTCATGTGGAAGCTTGCTAGAAAGTAGAATCTTAGGCCAAGCCATAAAAGATCTGGTGAATTAGAACCTACATTTTAAACAAGATCCCAGGTGACACAGATGTATAGTTTGAGGAGAACTTCTCTAGAGTATATGGAAGACAGATAGCTGTGTTGTGCAGTGTGGTTATTTTCAATCCACTAATGCCACATTTTCCTAAAATATGAATGAATATACCCTCCTACCAAGAGTGTCTAAGAGTTTTCTGTTACTCCACGTCCTCACCATTCCTTGGTATTGTTAGACTTTCTAATTTTCACCCATCTGTTACTAGGTATAAGATGATATCCCATTCTAGTTTTAATTTGCTTTTCATTGTTTATTAATGAGATTATGTTTTCATTTCATCTTCTGTGCAATGCCTATTCAAGGATTTTTCTTTTGGTTGTTGGTCTTTTCCTTATTAATTTCTATGCAGCACTTGTATATTCTGGGTAAATACTGTAAGTATACACATTTTTCCCCAGTTCGCAGCTTGTGTTTTTCTTTTCTTCATGTTGTCTTTCAATAAGGAAAAGTTTTAAATTAGAAATGAGCCGAGTTTATCCTTTACGGCTAGCATTATGTGCATTGTCCTTAAAAAATTCCTTCCCTACCCCAAGGTTCTAGAGACAGTCTCCTATATTTTCTCTGAGAAGTTTCAAAGTTTTGCCTTTTTGCATTTACACATTTACTTCACCTGCAATTAATTTTATACATGGAGACTTTATCCTTCAGATTACAGCTGAAGTATTACTTTCTTAGGGAAGACTTCTCTAGGCTTCATGACTAACATGCTAAATGCACCTAAAGTAATGCTCCGAAGTACCATATACGGTTGCTTCATGATGCTTAAATAATAATAGGAATTTTACATTCATTTGTGTTTATCTGGATATTTGCTTCTCTAAGTGAATTGCAAACTTTATGAGAATAGCACTAAGTGTTTTTACTCACTATTTTATCTCCCAACATTAGAACAACTCATGGAACATAGTTAGCTTTCAAGTATTTGTTGGATGAATGGAGACAAGGTCTACTAACATTAAGGACCAGGGAAGCACGCCAACCAAGAAGCTGCTCCTTTCACAAAGGGAATTTGACAAAACAAACAACACGTAAAACTGGATTATGCAAAATGCATTGCTGCACTGTTTAGTTTCTGTGGTGTGATTTCTGAGAGAAGGAAATCATGATTCAAGAATAAATATTTTCTTTTTTTTGATAATTATGGCAGTTCCTCAGTTAATTTTTTACTTTTACTCCTGGGCTCAAGTGATCCTTCTGCCTCAGCGTCCCAAAGTGCTGGAATTACAGGCTGAGCCACCATGCCGGGCCTTTAGTTCTTAGTAGCTCCTTAGCTCCCTGATAGTTACTTAGAATTCACTTCTTCATGCATAACACATATGAGGATTAGGTATGTAGATGGCCTCTGAAAAAAATACTCCTTTATTATTATAATCCTGTAAAAGTAAGCCCTATCTTAAGTAATTGTGCAAAAAATTCTTTAGAAACTAGGGAGAGATTAGTACCACTACCCATTCAAGCTGTTCAAGCTAGAAATTTGAAGTCATCTTGTATTCTTCTTTTTCCTTCATAAACTATATCAACAAATCCTTGAAGTCATCTCTATCATTTGTCTTCTGCATAAATAAATCCAGCCCAAGTTATCATCCTTCACCAAGATAACTGTAGTAATTCCTTTCCAGCTGGTTTTCCTCATCTAGGTTCTTCCTCCTCCAGTTATCTACTACACTGTTCACAGAAGAAAGTTCTGAAACACAAATCTGATAGTGCCAATACCTTGCTTATAAACTTTTAATGGCTGCTGATTACATATAGGACAAGGCATATGTTTTTCTTTCATTAATTCCTCTCACCTATCCAAATGCCACAGTCCAGCAGAAATTGAGGCTGATACTCTGGAGAGGGGATAACAGCTAAAGCCAGAATCTGAAGTAAGTGAACACAAAGATGCACATCTCATCTTCTCAGCTTGGAGAGGGAGAACATGTAGAAAAATTTACAAGTAGTGGGCACAAAGTTGAAAAAAGATGAAAAAAGGTTCAACAGTATCTTTAGAAAAACTGAAGGAGTAAGTATGTGAGGGAGTAAAATTACACTATTCCCATAATTCTGCAATCACACAAGTTTCCAAAACTAAAAATAGTCTCTTGTACTGCACTACTTGTATTTCATATGAGCATTTTATTTTTCCAATGTGGTTGTCTAATTTATTTCTTACTTCTATTTCTATGTCCAAATAATCATGTCCTACAAGGTATTTGCTTTTGCTTTTCCTCAGGCACATTACCAACCAGGGATGACAGATAAAGTATTAACTTATCAGTGACTATATCTTAGTGTCATGTGTGTAGTGGACTTTTATTCAAGAATTATATACCGCTTCTCGGCCTTCTGGCTAAGATCAACTGTGAAGAATTATATAAATGCTTATTATTTTTACTCAAGTAGCTTTTTAAATGCTTTTGTATAAAACTGTGCATCAGAAAACAGCATTAATCAGACACTACTGTTTTATAATATGCTATCAAGATGTGGTTCTTATTAAGTAAGAAATTTTCAAAATAATTTTAATCAAAACAATTTTTCTGGCAAAATTCTACATCTTGGCAACAAGACTTATCTTGCTAATTTTTAAAAGTAAGTGCTTTGTAAAACAAAGAGATACTAAAGACAAATTAAGAAAATTATTTTAAATGAATCTACAGAGCTTTGGTACTCATCTTGCTGTCAAAAATGGGCATCTTTACATCCCCAAGTCACACTCAGGCAACTTCACCACAAACTAAAAAAGAGCTTCTGTACTTACTATTACAATTCTATACTAGGTTACTTGACTATACTAGAGATTCACCTACAGTGACAGTTTTAAAATTTTTAAATGGCCTAATGAAATGACACCTTTTAAACACTAGCCAAAAGTGCAACCAACTTTAACAACTAATGTAACGCTCAAAACATACATACTTGGAGTGGACTTTTTAATAAAATAATTGAAGTTCTAGTACTGAATTATAATGTACTAATAGGCTTTTCTAAAATAAAGCAAATGAGATAATACAGGTCCCCTTTAATCTATGTTTTGAATATGAATTCATTAGCTGCCTAAAAATAACAGTATGTATCCATCTATCATATTTTTGATATTTGCTTAACTCGGGTTTATGCTTTTGCATCTCCAACTCTATAAAATGACTGAGGACTTTTAGTGTATCTGAAATGAAGACAGTATAATCAAGTAGTAAAGAAGGTAATCATTTTTGTCAATTATTCAAAGGTTGAATTTAACACAAAACTATTGGCCGGGCGCGGTGGCTCACGCCTGTAATCCCAGCACTTTGGGAGGCCTAGGCGGGCGGATCACGAGGTCAGGAGATCGAGACCATTCTGGCCAACATGGTGAAACCCTGTCTCTACTAAAAATACAAAAAATTAGCCGGGCATGGTGGCGGGTGCCTCTAGTCCCAGCTACTCAGCAGGCTGAGGCAGGAGAATGGTGTGAACCCTGGAGGTGGAGCTTGCAGTGAGCCGAGATCGCACCACTGCACTCCAGCCTGGGCGACAGAGCAAGACTCCGTCTCAAAAAAAAAACAAAAAACAAAACAAAACACAAAACTATATTTAATACCTAAGATTTTCATTTTAATGTGAAAATATAATTTGAGTATTGAAAGCAATTATGTTGCCAGACTTTCTAGAACATTAAACTCAGTATTTCCATACCCTGTACCTAGTACAAGGTACTTTTTACCTAGGCTCCCCAAGGCACTGCAACAAATTCGCAGGTTTCCAAGGAATATTTTAAATTGTCAAGAAAAACAATGATATGTGTCAAATACCTTATGAACTACTACTAAGTTACATGGGGCACTTGAAAAATATTGAAATATATCAACTGAGAAAGTTTGGGAACTTTGGCAATATTTAATTTTAAAGTAGATTTTTAAAATAACCTCTTTTTTGAAATGAAGTATGTTTGTCATATTAACTTGAGATAATATTTAATTTGTCAACCTCTGAACTTCAATTAAAAAGTAATTTACCAATCCAAATGCAGGAAAAAAAAACCCACTTCTGAACACAAATTAAATTCTAAAATATATTCATTATGGCATTCACAGTAGAGTACTAAGATTAAAAGAATGAAAATATATCCTGCCTCTCTGCCTACAGGACCCATTAGAGCAGTTATTCAAACAGAGAATCATTTTGTAACTATTCTCCCCCTTTATTTAATCTTTTCTTAATGATAGGCCTTTCCCAATTACTTGTTATGTTCATTAGCCAAGTGACCCCATATTTCCCTGACACATCTCAATATAAATTAGTTCCATATAGGATGCTATTCCCACCTCAGAACTAAGATAGGAATTACTTGTATTTCTTTTGTCATGAAAGTCACAAAATCCTTAAGTTGGAAGGACTTTAGGATAAGTAGATCTGTAAATGGAATGTTGAAAGAAGAGGGAGGAAAACAATTTCTAGAGGACAGAAAGCCCTGGTTCTGAGGGAGACAGAAGAAACTGACCTCTAGGCCAAGCTCTGTTTCCAGCATTAATGACCACAGGCAATTCAACTTGGATAACTTTCTTCATTTGTAAAACAAAAGGACTACAGTAAAATTTAGATCTGTTTCACAGAATCACTGAAGATCCAGTTAGAAATAGATTCTCAAGAGTACCCTGGAGATTCTATTCTAGTTCAGTAAATTGTAGTTGAATATCACAATCTGTGCAAGTGATTCTGGTAGACAGCCAGATTTTGGAACTGTGACAGACACTCTGAGTTGACTCACCCAAGTCAGTGCTAACTCCCTTTTTTCTTGCTTGCCTCTACTATGGATGCTAAAAAAAGGCTCAATATTCATTTTCCAGCCTTCCCTGAAGCTAGGAATGGTCTTTTAAACAGCTATGGCAAATGATCTGTAAAATGAAGTCTGTCAATGCCACTAACCAGTCCCCTTTCCTCTCCCTTCTTGCTGCTTTTAATTCTAACTTAATGTCAATAGATAACAGAAGTATCTTGTTTCTATAACCTACATGCTACAGGTGGCAGAGTGGAAAGAGAAAAAAGGATACCAAGAACAGCTGGATCTACTGCATCCACCTAGACTTATGATGTGAGGAACACACGCCCTTTTTGTTTAAACTACTATTAGCTGCTTGTAGCTGAAAGCATTTCTAAACGACATAGCAATGAAAGAGTAGATGATCTCAAATGTACAGCTCAGGTCTAATATTAAAGTTCTAATTTTAAATAATCTAATTGTCCAGAGAAGGATATCTTTCCACAGCATCTTTGACACATGGCCATCCAAATAATGATACACAATCTAAAGACGTCATTCCAAAAGTTACCACAGCTTTACCAATTCCCATTTTTTACATATATTTTCATTCGGTTCAACAGCAGATTCTGTTAAATTCAAGTTCGCAAATTGAATTAAAATGAATATATCCTATGGAAACACTGCACTTAAAAAGCCACATTGGGCCAGGCACGGTAGCTCACATGTTCGAGACCAGCTTGGGCAATGTGGCAAAACCCCATCTCTACAAAATTGGCTGGATGTGGTGGCGTATGCCTGGTAGTCCCAGCTACTTGTGGGGCTGAGATGGGAGGATCGCTTGAGCCCAGGAGGTCAAGGCTGCCGTGAGCCAAGATCATGCCCAGCCTGGGTGATAAAGTGAGACCTTGTGTCAAAAAAAAAAAAAAAAAAAAAAAAGGCAAGCCACGTCTTACATACATAATTTTTAAATGAATAAATTTAACAACACCTTGGTTTAGGAAGATCAGAAGGGCTAAATACCAGGGTATTCTTCATGCATCTTCCTTTCCCTTCCCCATCTTTCAGCCTAACTTACTAATCTGAAAATGAGAAACACTGTTTATGTGCAGGAAAGATGTCTTCTGCAAAAGTCACTAATAGGGGCTAACTTGGGGAAACCAGTGCACTGGTGCAAACCATCCTTTTTTCTAAGTAAGTGGGGCTCTGGCTAAAAAAACAACTGTCCCAAGGTTGAACTAGTATAAAAGAGAAAATAGTGGCCAACATATCCTCAAAACAGGCCCTTCCATTTTGCCCTGTATCTAATTCACATTAAAGACAACTATTGCAGATGTACAAAATATATCAATAAATGTTGACTGATCATGGCAAGGAACCAAGCTAGACAAGGCAGATGGTTGGGTGGCTAATTGGGAATGGATGAGAACAAAGGGTTCAAAGAGGTGCTGCAAAAAACCACAATAAATTAGCAAACTTCCAGTTTTTCTATTAGGCAATATCACCTCTAACCTTCATGTAAATAATAACTTAATTGAGAATGCACTGATTTTCAAACATGTTTTGGTGAACTTTTCATTCAACCTACCAGTAATGGTTGGGTTGTTGTTCGCTACAGCCAGGGATCCTGTGTGGTTTCGGATGAGATTGTCTTGAGTCGATGGAAGGCCTGGAGCTGACCACGTTAGAGTATTGTATCCTGAAAGACTTTGCTGCTGGTGGTGCTGTTGTGATGGTGGAGGTGGAAGTGGCGATGGATGGCTGATAGCTGTATTTTGACCAGAGAATGAATTATCTTTAACTGGCCTAACAGTCGGAGCATTCTGTGAGGTAAACATTTGCCCATATGTATCACCAGCAGGCAGAGAGGGATATGAAACACTAGGATACGCGGCATTAGAAACAGTTGACATAGCATAATGACCACAAGTAGAGGGAAATCCCTGAGACGCAACAGAAGAGTTGGCAGAGTACATGGCTGGACTATTGTAGTGATTCACAAAAGAGGAGTATGGTTGGGAGGCACTCGTATGCAAATGGGATGCTGATGATGCAGCACCTTGGAAAGATCCCAGAGTGGATCCCACAATATGAGGGGCAGGAGGACCCCTGCTGTACATCTGCTGTGCTCCTGGTTGCTGGTTCACTGTGTTAGGAGTCACATTTTGTGTTGGTACTGTATAGAGAGCAGAGTAGTAATCACCACGCTGGGTATCCAATGGCAACGAGGTCATTTTCCCAGGTCCTTGAGAGTAATGTCCTGAGGGAGCAATATAGTTTTGATGATGCAATCCATATCCAGATGGAACCTGCATTTGATTCTGGGCTGGACCTGAAAGAGAAAAGCAAGTATTTACAGGTATTGGTAAAGAGATAACTAATTTTTAAAAATAGCCCCCATTTAAATGTTGACCCAATTAACTTTCTTTTCCATAATCCCAACTTATTACAAAAGGTATACACTGTTATAGACTCATTATGGTAGCCAGCCTCCAACACGGCCCCCAATGATCCCCACCTCCTGTTATTCACACCCTTGTGTAGTCCTCCCTCACAATGTACCAGGACTGGTCTGTATGAACAATAGCATATGGCTGAGGTGATGATATGTCACTTCCATGTTACGCCAGTCTTGAGCTCTGGCTCTCTTTCTCTCAGATATCCCAGTCTGAAAGAAGCTAAGCTGCCAAGCCGTGAACAGCCCTGTGAAGAAGCCCATGCAAGGAGGAACATAACTCTCTGGCCAACAGCCAAAGAGAAACTAAGATCTGCCAACAACCACGACTGAGCTTTCAGGCAGATCCTCCAAACTCAGTAGAATCTTGAGATAACTATAGCCCAGCCAACAGCTTATCTCATGAGAGACCCTGAGCCAGAACCACCTAGCTAGGCTACTCCAAGTTTATGTTCCTGAGAAACTGTGAAATAAATAGTTGTTGTTTTAAGTTGTTAAGCTTGGGGGGTATTTTGTTATGCAGCTATCAGTAACTAATATACCCAGCCTGGAAGAAGTTTAAACTTTGAGACAGGATCTCGCTCTGACTCCAGGCTCTATGGAGCACGATGGCATGATCATGGTTCACTACAGCCTTGTTCTCCTGGGCTCAAGCAATCTTCTCACCTCAGCCTCTCGAGTAGCTGGGACCACAGGCGTGCACCATGGTGACCAGCTAATTTTTACTTATTTATTTTTTACAGAGATGGGCTCTCACTGTGTTGCCCAGGCTGGTCTCCCATACACCACTGCCCAGCTAATGTTTCTAAATTTATTTTCTTGTAGAGACAGGGTCTCACCGTGTGCCTAGGCTGGTCTTGAACTCCTAGACTCAAGTGACTCTCCTCTCTCAACCTCCCAAAATGCTGGGATTATAGGCATGAGCCACGGCACACAGCTAAAACTTTTTTCTCAGTTTTTATTTTTGCTAACTATAAAAGTAACAATATACCCATGTAGAAAAAAATTCAAACAATAAAGAGTATGAATTAAAAATCTCTGCCTAGTAGCTTATATCCTATTTCCCAGATATAGTTACAGTTAATGGTTATGCAACCTCTATATATCCATGTATCTACGTAATGCATATGTAATCATGTATATAATTTACTTGATTTTTAAACACAAAAAGGATCATATTACAGTTCTGCAACTTGCTTTTACTTAATATATGCTGAATATCCTTCTGTATTAGCATATATAAATCCTTATTATTCTTTTAAAAATTTACATATAGTACTTCATTGTAGAGATATAACATTATTTACCAAATCTCCATTGATGAATATCTTGGGGTTGAACTAATCTATATTTATGAGGTCAACTTTTGTGATGAAGCTGTAAGACAAATTTCTAGAAGTCAAACTGGAAGTTCAAAAGGTTTATGTTTTTAAAATTGACATTATTGGCAAATATCTCTTAAAAGGTCTATCAATTTATACCTCTCATCAATAATGCTTCAGATTGCCTCATCGTCCCAATACTGACTATATTTTAATCTTTGCCAATCTGAAAAGTGAGAAACACTTTAGTTTACAGTAGTTAACTTTGAATGATGCTGAGACTCTCATTTGGGTGTCTTTCTCTGCTGTTTGCTTTTTCTATAGCATTGCGATTTCCTTAATGATTTCTAACTGTTCTCACACAGTAGAAAATTAGCCTGATGTTATGTGCTGTAAGTATTTCCCCCAGGTTACTGTTATGTTTTGACTTTGTTCATGGTATCTTTTCCTATAGTTTCTTGATTATGTAGTAAAATTCTTTTTTTATGCTTGACAGATTTTTAAATCATAGTAGATGTTTCTTCATTTCAAGATTATAAAACTATAAAACCATGTTTTACTCTGTTTTATACTTTCATTTTTATATATCTTTGATAAGTACAGCATATATTTTATTAATACCAACAAAAAATTAATCCTATTAATATTATTAATATTAATATATTAAATATATTACATTATATGCCATTCACTGTTCTAAATGCTTTACATATTTTAACTTATTTAATCCTCTAAAGTAAATAGTATTATTATACCCACTTATCAATAAATGAGCCACAAAAGTTAAGATGTTTAACACAGTTACATGCTTAGGAACTAACTGGGCTGGAATTTGAATCAGGTAATCTGGCTCAAGTTCATGCTCTTAACCAATGATCTGCTGTCCTTTGCTACAAAGGGCCAATTGTCCCAACAACAGAATTCTATTTTAGTTCCAATTACTTTTCTTTGGGTTTTGGGCAAATCTTAATTATCTTGGAATCTAGTTTTTCTGTCTTGTGGAAGGAAACAGGTATCTGTGCCATATCTCAAATCAAAGGATAATTTAACAGAAAATTGACAAGACGTTTCAGCTCCACTGACACAAGTACACAAAGGAAGTACCACTACACTCCTTGCCATAATAATGTATTAAAATACTTGTTTATAAAAAAGATAAGAATAAAGTACACATTTTCTAATTGTTTTCAATTTGTACTAAGTAATGCAATGGACTCTTCATTTCTGGTCATGTAATATATATTCTATGGCCAGCATAAAAATAACTTACACGGTCAAACTGTAAGGGAAAAATATCATCTACATTCCTCCTATAATTCCAAGAAGTATACAGAGAACCAAAATACTGATAACACTATTTTACTAGGTGTATAATTTACTTTTCTTACAGATTATTTTAGATGGTAATAATTCATCTGCAAGAATTTATTTACTTAAGGAAATAAAGTCTGTTAGGAATCTTTCATTAACATGACAAAAGTAAAATGTCCTCTTTTCTCCTAAATATATTAAAAGATGGATCTGCTACCTTTCACTGTAGTGTCAGAAAACTCTACACTAGTAGAATTTATCAGTGAAGACCCAAGTCAGATTTAGAGAAATCTGTTCAAATATCTACCCACTTAGTGACTGATCTGGCATATCCATGCTACATGATCTGAAAAGAGAAATAATCATTATGTCCCAACTATTCAAATGTCATTCTTTTAAAAGTAACAGGAATGTTCTAGCTGCTGAAATTTAACAGAAGTGAGTTGCCCACCAGAATAAGTCTATTTACTTTCTAGCCTATCAAAGAAAGGTACTTACCCTGTGAAAACATGGGGGTGGGAATATCTAATATATCATATGTGGATGCTTACCATTCCATACTTTATATCAAGATCTAAATGTTCCCAATGTATAAAAAAGTATCTGAAAGTAATTAAAGTTAATAAAAAAGAGAAATGTAAATCATTTGTAACATGTATTCAGTATTCTTAAATTACTGAGATATTTTGCTTTTTTGTACTATTTCTTCAAAAATCATTATGTATTTTACACTTACAGCACTTCTCAATCTGATCAACCATATGTCAAGTACTCAATAGCCATGTACAGCTAGTGGTCACCACACTGGATGGTGAAAGTCTACAGCATATGTCTATGATTCCAGTTGTTTCTGCCTCTCATGACAGATTAAATTTTCAGCCCTCAGTGTTTTTCCCCCATTCTTTTCTCATGTACCTGATTCAATTTTTTTCCATATTTATTTAAGCTCTATGGCCTCCAAATATTGTATTCCAAGAAAGAACTATTTTTTCTAAGAGTAGAGCAACACGGTGCATTATGTACACATATACATATATTATGTTTAACTTTTCTGAATACAAAACTCTTGTAGTAATTATTCATCTGTGATCTTTCTTGGGATTCAAAATGATTCTGCAGCATGTATGAAAAGACTGCTGGTATTTTAATACTTCTAAAATAGACATAAAAGTTGTGGAGGAGAAAAGAAATGTGTTATGTATATAGTCAAATTTCTGAAAAATAACTTCAGAAGTACTTTTCTTATCACAAATGTGATATAGTCATTGTAAAAAAAAAATACAGAAAGCGATCAAATAAAAATCATCTGTAATCTTCCCGAGATAACCTGCTAACATTCTGATGTATACCCACCCAGTATTTTCTTTTTGCATATATATGTATAATTTAGCTAAGCAAAAGTGGGATTATAATGTTATCTTTTAAATGATTCCTTCATTTAGCATGATTTGAATATCTTTCCATCATTATTTTTAATATCTGAATAGTATTCCATTACATGAATTTACCATATTTTAATCAATTTTCTATTTGCCATTTAGGTTTTCATTTTTTTAACATAAACCACCTAATAAATAGATCTGTAGGTAAATTTTTGTGTTCATTCACTTTACTAAAAATAACTTCCTACCAGTTGCAATTGTTGGGTCAAGTCTCCAGTTGGCAGCTTAACTGCAGAAACGGGAGATGTCAGGATGCCCAGCAATAAGGGAGGTAGAGACCAGAATCAAAGTGGGCCCAGAAGCTAAATTTGGCAGAGACTTCAAAGTCTTTATAAATCTATTCCAAAAACGAAAAGAAAATATATTCTAAAAATTGGGGGAAAATGTTACCAGTAAATGAACAGACAAGGGATATCGAGAGAAATGAAAACTATTTTAAAAATATTCAAAATAAAACAAATAAATATGCTAAATGGTCTCTACAGCATGGCAGAAGACTTAATGAACCTTGATTAAGTTGACCAACCTTGAAGATTGGTCAAGAAAATGATCTAAGAAACACAGAGGAAAAAAAAAGACTGAAGAAAAATGAACAAAATTCGAGAGACCTGTGGGACAACACATAGCAGTCTAACACTTGTAATAATCAGTAAAGTGCGTAGTGGGCTAAAGAGCGGCCTGCTAAAAGATTATGTACACATCCTAATTCCCCCAATCCTGTGAAAATTATACGGAAAAGTGTGATTATTGCCTTAAATGACAAAAGACATGCTTAGGTTAAAGATCTGGAGAAGAGGAGCCTCTCCTGGATTATTTGAGTGGGTTCTAAACGGCAATCACATGTATCCTTACAAAATATACATACAGAAGAGAAGACATACACATAAACAGAGAGAAGGCAATGTGAAGTTGGAGCACAGAGTGATGTAGCCACAAGCCAAGGAATGCCAACAGTCAAAGACAAGTAAGAAGAGTCAATGAACATATTACTCCTCTAGGAGCCTACAGAAGGAGCATGACTGCTATGGTTTAAATGTTTGCTCCTCCAAAACTCATCTTGAAATTTCATTGCCACTGTAACGGTATTAAGAGGCTGTGCCCTTATGAATGCATTAATGCCACTATCACAGAAGTGAGATTGGTATAAAAGGGCAAGTTTGGTCTCCTTTTCTCTGCCCTCACCTTTGCCCTTCTGCCACTTGATGTTTTCTGCCATGTTATGACACAGCAAGAAGGCCCTAGCCAGGTGCTGGCACCTTGATCTTGGATTTCCCAGCCTCCAGAATTGTGAGAAGTAAATTTTTGTTCATTATAAACTAGCCAGTCTCAGGCATTCTGTCATAGTAGCACAAAAGGGACTAAGAAGTAGTCCTGCCAACATCCTAATTTCAGACTTCTGGACTTCATAACTGCAGAAAAACACATTTAGGTTGTTTTAAGCCACCTACTTTGTGGCCATTTGTTTCAGCAGTCCTAAGACATTAATAAAGACATAGAAGAGAAATTCTCAAAGTGTAGTATACAAAATCCAGCAGTGCCAGAAACTCTTTGGGGAAAATCCATGAGTAAAAACTATTTTCATAATAGCACTAAGATGATATTTGCCTTTTTCACTGTGTTGACAATTATACTAATGATACAAAAGCAATGATGGCTGCAATGTGAACCCTGAGGCACAAACTGAAGCAATGGCACCAAGCAATACTAGCAGTTACTATATTCTTCACCACCATGCACTCACATATAATTTTATTAGATTAAAAACAATGGTCTCTGTGAAATATAAAGCATTTTTATTGCACACTGAAGTATAAATGTTATCTTCAGGAAAAGTACTTGTTTAACTTAGCTGTGAACTCTATCATTGAAAAAACTTCAGCAAATAGAATACAACAATATATTAAAAGTAAAATACATCATGACCAAATGGGGTTCATATTAGGAATACAAGGCTGACTGACCATTTGAAATACATTCAATGTGATTCAACATATTAACAGACTTAAGAAAAAGCCATATAATCACATCAATAGATACAGAAAATGCATTAGATAAAACTTGGCATCCATTCATGGTAAAAACTCTCAATTAACTAGGAAGAGAAAGAAACTTTCTTAACCTGATAAGGACTATCTACTAAAAACCTACAGCAAACCATACTTAATGGTAAGGAACAAACAGACCGCTTTCATCCTAACATTAATTACATGGAAGGCAAGATGTCCTCTCTCATCATTCCTATTCAATAATGTACAAGATGTAACAGCCCCTTCAGTGAGGCAAGAAAAATAAATAAATAGTAGATAGACTGGAAAGGAGTAAAAAAAAAAAAAAAAACAAAAAAAACTGTCTTTATTTGCAGAATGACATGACATGTTGAAAGAGAGTTCTTTCAACAAATGGTGCTGGAATAACTAGATATCCACATGTGAAAAAAAGAAAAGAACCTCAACATATACCTCTGGTCTTAAACAAAAATTAAGTAGAAAATCCCAAAAAAATCTTCCAAAAAATGCCTGGAATTAATAAGTGAGCTTATCAAGGTCATAGAATATAAGGTCAATATACAAGAATCAATTACATCTCTAAAGATCAGTAATAAACAAGGGGAATTAAAATTTTAAAAAACAGTGTCATTTATAATAGCACAAAAAAGAAGTACTTAGATGTAAATCTAATGAAATATGTTCAGAACCTATATAAAGAAAACTACAAAACACTGATGAAAGGAATCAAGGATTTAAAGAAAGGGAATGACATACTGTGTTCATGGATTAGAAGACTTGATATTATGATGTAACTTATCTCGATTTTGATCTTTAGATTCAATGCAATCATAATAAACAACACCAGCAGGTTTTTTTTGTAGATATCAACAAGCTGATCCTAAAATTTCTATAGAAACGCAAAGTTACTAAAAACAAACAAAAACTGAAAAGGAACAAAGTTGGAAGACTCACATTACCCAATTTTAAGGCTCACTTTATAGGTTACACCAATTTAAAAAGTGTGGTATTGGTGAAAGGACAGATACACAGAATGCAACAGAGTCTAGAAACAGACCCACAAAAACACAGTCAACTCATTTCTAACAAAGGTGCCAAGGCAATGCAATTGAGGAAAGAGAGTTCTTTCAACAAATGGTGCTGGAATAACTAGATATCCACATGTGAAAAAAAGAAAAGAACCTCAACATATACCTCTGGTCTTAAACAAAAATTAAGTCAAAATGAATCATAGGCCGGGTGTGGTGGCTCATGCCTGTAATCCCAGCATTTTGGGAGGCCAAGGTGGGCGGATTACCTGAGGTCAGGGGTTGGAGACCAGCCTAGCCAACATGGTGAAACCTTGTCTCTACAAAATTAGCCGGGCATGGTGGTGCATGCCTGAAATCCCAGCTACTTGGGAGGGCTGAGGCAGAAGACTCACTTGAACCTGGGAGGTGGAGGTTGGAGTAAGCCAAGATCCCACCACCACACGCCAGCCTGGGCGACAAAAGTGAAACTCTATCTCCAAAGAAAAAAAAGAAAAAAAAAAAAGAATCCTAAATCTCATTGTAAATTAAACACTTAAGAGAAAATATAGATTTTTGAAGGGAATCTGGGATTGACAATGAATTCTTACTATAGAGGCCAAAGGGGCAGCTCCCCTTAGCCCTCTGAAGGTGTGCTGAAAAATCAACTTGCAAGAGGCAGATTAACAGGATAAAAGACATACAAATTTATTTAACGTGTAGACCCAAAGATAGAGGAAACTGTCCATTTTTATCCTTAGGTTCAACAAAGTATGGACAGCCATGCAGAAGTATAACTGGATAAAAGGGCTATAATCTAATGTGAACAGACTGAATGGGGAAACCCAGGAAGGCCTATCTGTTTAGATTCTTCTTGGCCTAAGCACACATTCTTTCCTTCTGCTTATGGGGCAGGACCCTCTCTGGAATGGGGGTCTTATGACCTACAGTCAAACAATGTAGGTGAGATAATTTCTTTAAGGCCAGTTTTTACAGATAGGACAGAGGGAAAGTTAGAATAATATTTTTAGGTTTTATGGCTTGCTTTGGGGAAAAAAGGTTCCAGTTTCTACGACCTGCCTTGGGGAAGAGGGAATTTGGTTTCTAAGGCTAGCCTCAGGGGAGAACAGGACTGAGAGACAGGCAAGCAACAGAAAATCAGAGAAAAACTTTTGCTTCTGAGGCCTTCATTTTGGAGTTTTCTTTTTTTTCCTCCTTTTTTTTTTTTTTTTTTTGGAGACAGAGTCTTGCTCTGTCACCCAGGCTGGAGTGCAGTGGTGCAATCTCAGCTCACCCCAATCTCCACCTGAGGGTTCAAGTGATTCTCCTGCCTTAATTTCCCTGGTAGCTGGGAATACAGGCATCCACCACCATACCTGGCTAATTTTTGCATGTTTAGTAGAGACAGTGTTTCATCACGTTGGCCAGGATGGTCTTGAACTCCTGGGCTCAGGCAATCCTCCTGCCTCAGCCTCCCAAAGTGCTGGGATTATAGGCGAGAGCTACTGCACCCAGACTGAAGTTTTGTTTTCTGAGCCTCAACATTACTTACCTATGATACTCAAAGCATAGTCAGCAACATAAAATATTTATAAACTTGACTTTACGAAAATGAAAAAAAACGTCTGCTCTGTGAAAGCAGCTAAGGGGATTAAAGACAGATAAGACACAGTTGGCCAGGTGTGCCTGAGGTCAGGAGTTTGAGACCAGCCTGGGCAACATGGAGAAACCCCGTCTCTACTAAAAATACAAAAATAACCGGGTGTGGTGGTGCACGCCTGTAATCCCAGCTATTCGGGAGGCTGAGGCAGGAGAATCACTTGAACCCGGGAGGCGGAGGTTGCAGTGAGCTGAGATCACACCACTACACTCCAGCCTGGGGGACAAGAGCGAAACTCAGTCTGTTGTGGGAAGCCAGGGATCCCGAACGGAGGGACCTGCTGAAGCCGTGACATAAGAACATAAATTGTGAAGATTTCATAGACATTTATCACTTCCCCAATCAATACTCTTATAATTTCCTATGCCTGTCTTTAATCTCTTAATCCCATCATCTTCGTAAGCAGAGGATGTACGTTGCCTCAGGATCCTGTGATGACTATGTTAACTGCACAAATTGTTTGTAGAGCATATGTGTTTAAACAATATGAAATCTGGGCACCTTAAGAACAGGATAACAGCGATTTTCAGGGAACAAGGGAGATAACCTTAAAGTCTGGCTGCCTGTGGGCCGGGCAGGACAGAGCCATATTTCTCTTATTACCGAACACGGGTAAGAGAAATATCGCTGAATTCTTTCCCCAGTAAGGAATATTAGTAATTAACAGCCCTGGGAAAAGAATGCATTCGGGGGGTGGGGTAGGGTGGGAGGAGTCTAAAATGGCCACCCTAGGAATGTCTGCCTTATGCAGTTGCAGATAAGGGACGAAATTGCCCTGGCCTCCTGCAGCACCCCCAGGCTTGCTAGGATTAGGAAATTCCAGCCTGGTGAATTCTAGTCAGACCGGTTCTCTGCTCTTGAATGCTGTTAAGATGTTTATTTTATTTTATTTTTTTTTTTATGATATATTCTTTTTTTTATTATTACTATACTTTAAGTTTTAGGGTAAGATGTTTATAAATGACAATGCGTGCACAGCGGGACATGGAAGTTCATTAGTGACTCTAGTTTTGCCCTGACCTTGTGATCTTGCCCTGATCTTTTGCCTTGTGATCTTTTGTTGCCCTTAAAGCATGTGATCTCTGTGACCCACACCCTATTCGTACACTCCCTCCCCTTTGAAAAATGCTAATAAAAACTTGCTGGTTTTAGGGCTCAGGGGGCATCACAGAACCTGCCGACATGTGATGTCTCCCCTGGACATCCAGCTTTAAAATTTCTCTCTTTTGTACTCTTTCCCTTTATTTCTCAGACCGGCTGACACTTAGGGAAACAGAAAAGAACCTACGTGAAATAACGTTGAATTATTGGAGGTGGGTTCCTCCGATATCTGTCTAAAAAAATAAAATAAAATAAAATAAAAATAAAAAGACACAGTCATGAAAATGTTCAGGAAAATTAAAAGAATCACACAGAAAGAAAATGTTTGCAAATCAGATACTCAATAAAAAACTTGTATCCAGAATACACTAAGAACTCTTAAAACTCAACTACTAAAAAAAGACACCCCAACCAAAAACTGGTAAAACATCTGAAAAGATAATCACCACAAAAGATATAAGAATGTAAAATACACACGAGAAGATGCTCATCATTGGTTATTATGAAAATACAAATTAAATTACAACAAGACACTATCAAAAACCAAAAATATCAAATGCTGGCAAAGATATAGTGCAAGAGAAACATTCACTCATTGTCGGAGGGAATACATACTAGTATAGCCACCCCGAAAAATAATTTGGCAATTTGTTATAAACTTAAGTATTTATTTACTATGTGACCCAACAGTCCCACCGCAGTTATTTACCTAAGTGAGCTGCAAACTTGCGTCCACACAAAAGCCAGTACATGAATGTTTATGGTAGCTTTTTTTTATAACTACCAAACACTGGAAACAATCAAGAAGTCTAATAGAGGAAGGGACAAATAATCATGGTACACACATACAACAGAATACTACTTAGCAATAACAAGGAACAGAATATCAATTTGTGCAGTAGCATGGATGAATGTAGCTAAGCGAAAGGAGCCAGACCCAAAGGGCTACATATTATATGGTTCCGTTTACATGACATAAAGAATAACAAGGTTAGAGAACAGAGCAATGGCTGCCAGGGGCTGGTGAGAGGCACTGACTACAAGAACTTTTTTTTCGTGGTGATGGAACTCTTCCAGATAGTACTGCAGTGGCATAATAGATACATGATTACATATGTTTATGTAAACCTATACAGCTGTACTCTACAAAGAATGAAATGAAATATACTATAGATAAATTTTCTTTACAAAATCAACCAGGATATCAAGAAAACCTAGGCTAGAATACAGACTGTGACAGATCAGTCTAATTGTATTACAAATGTATGATAACCTAACTGAATGATGTTTAGGTAATACAGATACAGATAGACACAAAAATAATTATAGATGGGTTGGCATATACATATACATACTCACATTTCATAGCTCTGTCCACTTTCAGAGCCTGAAGCAGTGACACCCCCGTAGTAATAAGCATATCAACACCTAGTTCTTGGTTTCTAAATATCATCCTCCAATAAAAGAAACCAGAGTCCCTTGGACATAGGGCTGATTTTGGTACTGGGATAAAGCAAGTACAAGATAGAGTAACTTGTAGTGTTAGAAAGTAAGGAAGTGGCCAAACAACAAAAAGATTGGGGGAAAAGGATACAGAAGCCAACCTGAAAGAGCTCTTAATGGCCACAGCTGGAATAATCTGAGCAACAAAAGTAAGTATCAATAGTATTGGCACTTTGGGAGTCAAGGTAGGAGGATTGCTTGAGGGCAGGAGTTTGAGACCAGCCTGGGCAACATAGCAAGACCCCCTTTAAAAAAAAATTAGCTAGGCAGATGACACCAGCTATTTGAGAGGATCGCTTGAGCCCAGGAGGTTAGGGCTGCGGCAAGCCATGACTATACCAATGCACTCCAGCCTAGGCAATGGAGCAAGACCCTGTCTCCCTCTCTATATACAGCATTGGATTATACCCCAAAGAACAAAATAAATATTTGTGAGTTTATAATAACATACACAAATGACTGAATAAATTTTAAAATGGGATTAAATGGGCACATCTCCCTTATAAGAAACAGGGAAAGAGAAAATTACCATTAGAAATCCACAGTAGCTGGTGCTGTGGCAAGTATCTGTAGTTCTAGCTACTGGGAAGGCTGAAGTGAGAGGATCCCTTAAGCCCAGGAGTTCTGGGCTGTAACGTGTTATGCTGACTGGGTGTTTACACTAAGTTTGACATCAATATGGTGACCTTCCAGGAGCAGGGGACCACCAGGTTATCTAAGGAGGGGTGAACTGGCAGAAGTAGGAAATTAAGGAAATCAAAATTCCCATGCCAATCAATAGTGGGACTACAACTGTGAATAGCCAGTGTACTCCAGCCTGAGCAACAGGAAGACTCTCACTCTTTAAAAAAAAAAAAAAAAAAAAAAAAAGAATTGCACAGTAATAATTGATGCCGGCGAGAGTAAGCAAAATTCATGAGTGAAATGCTAAAATTAGTAAATTTTTTTTTTTTTGAGACGAGTCTCACTCTGTCACCCAGGTTGGAGTGCAGTGGCATGATCTTGGCTCACTGCAACCTCCACCCTCTGGGTTCAAGCGATTCTCCTGCCTCAGCCTCCCAAGTAGCTGGGATTACAGGTGCCTGCCACCGCATCCAGCTGATTTTTGTATTTTTAGTAGAGATGGGGGTTTCACCATCCTGGCCAGGGTGGTCTTAAACTCCTGAACTCGTGATCCACCCGCCTTGGCCTCCCAAAGTGTTGGGATTATAGGTGTGAGCCACCGCGCCTGGCTGTGAGTGAAATTTTGAGAAGAAAGAGAATGGTAGAATAACTTCAAAGTATCTCCCAAAGAATATTTATTAATTACTGTGGTGATTTGAACATAAGCCCACAAATCATTTGGTACACCTCATTGCAGCAGGTAGAGTTTAATTCCCTTTTTTTCCTACATTTTTTAAGAGACAGGGTCTTGCTCTGTCACCCAGTCTGGACTACAAAGGTATGATCATAGCTCACTGTAACCTTGAAGCCCTGGGCTCAAGTGAACCTCCCATCTCAGCCTCTAGAGTAGCTGGGACTACAGGCGAGTGCAACCACACCCTGGTAATAATTTTACTTTGTTTGTAGAAACAAGGTCTATGTTAGCCAGGCTGGTCTCGAACTCCTGGCCTCAAGTAATCTTCCTGTTTCAGCCTCCCAAAGTGCTGAGATTACAGGTGTGAGCCACTACATCCAGCCTCTCTTTCTTTTGAAAGTAGGCAGGAGTTAAGTGAATCACTCCTAATAAACAGACCATAAAAAGGAAAAAATAACTTTACAGAGGAAGAACCTCATAGACATCCCTCTATTATGGACTCAATGTTTATGTCCCTCCAAAACTATGCTGAGGCCCAATGTGATGGTGTTAGGAGGTGGGGCCTTTGGGAGGTAATCAGGTTTACATTAGGTCATGAAGGCAGGACCACCATGAGAGAAGGAGTGCCCTTATAAAAAGAAGAGAGAGATCTCTCTATGTGCACATACCAAGAAAAGGCCATGTGAGCACAAAGTGACAAGGTGGATAGAGGGCCCTCACTAGAATATGATCATGCTGACACTCTCTCAAACTTCCAGGCTCCAGAACTGTTGTGAAAATAAATGTCTGGGCGCAGTAGAACACGCCTGTAATCCCGGCAATTTGGGAGGCTGAGGCGGGCAGATTGCTTGGGTCCAGGAGTTCAAGACTAGCTTGGGCAACATGGTGAAACCCCGTCTCTACAAAAAAAAAAAAGAAAGAAAAATTAGCCGGGCATGGTGGCACACGCCTGTAGTCCCAGCTACTTGGGAGGCTGAGATGGGAGGATTGCTTGAGCCTGGGAGGTCAAGGCTTCAGTGAACCGTGATTGAGCCACTATACTCCAACCCAGGTGACAGTGAGACACTGCCTCAAAGAAAGAAAAGAAATGTCTACTGTTTAAGCCTCAGTCAATGGTGTTTCAATATAGCAGCCTAGCTAAGACAACCCTCTTAACCAAGTGCCCAAGGTTAACATGATCAGTAATAAAACAAGCTGGTATCACGTAAATCCTCAATGAAAAGCATACTTCACCTGTGTGGTATTCTTATGAAAAATTCATACACACAATCTAATCATGAGAAAGCATCAGCAAACTCAAAGTGAGGAACTGTCTACAAAATATCCAATCAGTACTCTTCAAAAATGAGGAAGTCATTGAAAACAAAACAAAAAAAAAGACAAGACTAAGAAACTGTCAGACTACAGGCTAAGGAGACATGACAACTAAATGCAACATGATATCCTGAATTAAATCCTGAAACAGAAAAAAAGACATTCATGTAAAAACTGGTGAAACATCAATAAAATCTGCAGTGAATTTTATTTCACCAATGTTAATTTCCTGGTTTTGATAAATGTACCAAAGTCCCGGAAGACAGGCTGGGCACAGTGGCTCGTGCCTGTAATCCCAGCACTTTGGGAGGCTGAGGTGGGCAGGTCAGGAGTTCGAGAACAGCCTGGCCAACATGGCGAAACCTCGTCTCTACTAAAAATACAAAAACACAAAAATTAGCCAGGCGTAGTGGCAAGTGCCTGTAGTCTCTGCTACTTGGGAGGCTGAGGCAGGAGAATCGCTTGAACCTGGGAGGCTCAAAAAAAAAAGTTTCATAAGTTATTGTTAGAGGAAGCTGACTGAACGGTACTGCACTTTCTGTACTATCTTTGCAACACTTCTGTAAGTCTAAAATTATTGCAAAATAAAGTTTTTAATACATCAGTAGAAAAAGGTCCTGGAAATGACCTATTAAATTGTATGACACACAAAACATAGCCAGAGTGATTTTCCTAAAAAGCAGATTTGATATTGTTACTCCCTGGTTTGATGCTTTCTAATGGTTTATCTTGCCATAAAAAAAAATTCAAATTATTTAACATGACCAATAAAACATATGTCCATATCCTAATCTCTGAAACTTGTGAATATGTTAGATTACCTGGCAAAGAGGAATTAAGGTTGCACATGGTATTAAGAATGTTAATCAACTGACCTTAAAATAGAGTCTTGATTACCCAGGTGAGACCAATATAACCACAAACATCCTTAAGAGCAGAACAGGAGAGGTAGAAGAGAGTCAGAGGGAGATGTGACTACAGAAGAATTCTCAGAGAGATGCAATGTTGCTGGCTTTGAACATGGAGAAAGTGGGCCATGGACCAAGGAATGTGGGCAGCATCTAGAAGCTAGCTGACAAAGGGAAGAAATTAATTCTCCCTTAGATTCTCTAGAAGGGAATGCAGCCCTGTAGATGCCTTGATTTTAGCTCAGGTGGACTTCTAACCTATAGGTGATAAATTCATGTTGTTTGAGGCCACCAATTTGTGGTGATTTGTTACAGCAGTAAATAGAAAACAATGCAAAGACTCTCCATCATCTGACCTCTGCTTACCACTCCTGCTTTATCACTCACCACCTCTTAATACAATAATTTTCAAGAGGTATGCCTTAATATACTAGTATACTGCAAGCCTTCCACATGCCTCGGCCAACATTTCATCAATAAATAAAATTTAATTTTGCTACACTTAAGATGCTTACTGATATGGTGAAGTCAAATAGAATGCTGAGCTGGTGGGAAAAAACTACCGTTTGCCACAAAAAAGCAAAGAAACCACAGTACAACATAAGTAAGATTGTATGCTTGAGTTTTGCCTCAAGAGGCCCTAAAAGAGGTTCATCAGGGCAGAAGACAGTTTTACTCTAAGCTGTCTTTTAGAGGCTTCTGAAGGGGATCAAGTGAGTATGTGATACTTTTTTTGAAACTTTTTTTTAACACAAGTGTTCAAAGTGTAATTCCTTTAAGAATGCCACCAAAAATTTTAGCACTAAAGTAGCCATGAGTATGAAAAGGCTGAGAATCACTGTTCTACACACATCCTTTCCTTATCATGCTAAACTTTTTTCAAGCCATGCTTCCTCACCTCTCAATCTTCAGATAGGCTTTTCCCTCTACATGGAACCTTCCAAAATACCCTCTTCTGCTTCACCTGACCAATTCTTAACTTATTCTTCAGATCTCAGCTCAGCTCTTCTCTAGGAAAACACTCTCTAATCCTACAAGTGAATGCATGCCATTATATAATATTGCTTCCACAGTATCTTGGACCCTTATGACAGAACTTTACACATGGAACTGTAATTGTCTAATTGTAAATTCTGCAAGTGAAAAAATTGAGTCCAGTTTGCTCTTAGCTCTATCCTATCCCCCAAAGCTTAGTGTAATGGCTGGCTGATGGAAACTATTACTGTATTTTTATAAAAGGAAGCCTAGTAAATAATCATCAAGTATTTCTGTATCAGGCACTTATCACAATGTATCAATAAGGAATACCATATGCTACTTAGAGACAAAGAACATGAAACTTTAAAAGCTTTCACTATGTAAAATAATTTATACCATAATACAAAAACAGGTCTTTTTTCTACTTTGGCATTTTATACTTTTTACTCTGTTCAGGTATAAGAAAAGTGTTTGTAACAAAAAGAAATGAAAATCTATCGTATTTCATTGTATCTAAGGTGTGTTTTGATACTGCCACTATTTATCTTAACAGGTGTATTAGGTTCCTACTGCTCCTATAACAAACTACAACTAAGTCAGTGTTTACAACAACACAAATTTATTCTCTTACAGTTCTGGAGGTCAGAGGTCCAAAATCAGTTTCACTGGGCTACAAAGTGTCAAGGGACAGGGCTGGTTCCCTCTGGATGCTCTGAAGAGACAATCCATTTCCTTGCCTTTTCCAGCTTCTAGTGGCCACTGATATTCCTTGGTTTGTGGCCCCTTCCATCTCCAAAGCACATCGCTCTAACTTCTGCTTCTGTCTTCACATTTCCTTCGCTGCTGGCTCTGACTTGTCCTGTGTCTCTCTAATAAAAACCGCTGTGATTCTATCAGGCCTACCAAGTTCCAGGAAAACCCCATCTCGAGATCCTTAACTTAATCACTGCTGCGAAGGTTTCAGGGATTAGGACATGGACATAGCCGGGGGACCCATTATTCAGCCTACCACATCAGGTATCAACGGCAGATTCTTATGATTTCACTTTATGGAAAGCAAGTTTAGAATTCCACTGATTCTAAAATGCACCCCAATTTCAGAGGTAAAAAATGTAAAAAAAAAAAAAAAAGCATCTTAGAATAAATTAATTTGATTATTGCACCCACCAAATTGCCCAATACAGTGCCTTACAAATAAGCATCAAATAATCATTAAAAAACTAAAAAACAGGCTGGGTGCGGTGGATCACGCCTGTGATCCCAGCACTTTAGGAGGCTGAGGCAGGGGGATTGCTTGAGTCCAGGAGTTTGAGACCAGCCCAGGCAACATAGTAAGACTTCATCTCTACAAACATGAAAAAAAAATTATGCAGGTGTGGTAGTTTGTGCCTGTAGTCCCAGTAACTTGGGAGGCTGAGGTGCTAGGCTTGCTTCAGCCCAAGAGATCGAGGCTGCAGTGAGCCAAGATTGCACCACTGCACTCCAGCCTGGGTGACAGAGTGAGACCCTGTCTCAAAAAAGTAAATTAATTAAATAAAATAATAAAAATAACAGGCTGGGCGCAGTGGCTCACGCCTGTAATCCCAGCACTTTGGGAGGCTGAGACGGGCAGATCACGAGGTCAGGAGATCGAGACCATCCTGGCTAACACGGTAAAACCCCGTCTCTACTAAAAATACAAAAAAAAAAAAAAAAAAATTAGCTGGGCGTGGTGGCGGGCGCCTGTTGTCCCAGCTGCTCGGGAGGCTGAGGCAGGAGAATGGCATGAAGCTGGGAGGCAGAGCTTGCAGTGAGCTGAGATTGCACCACTGCACTCCAGCCTGGGTGACAGAACAAGACTCCATCTCAAAAAAAAAAAAGAAAGAAAGAAAGAAAAAACTAAAAAATGGCCAGATGTGCTTGTAATCCCAGCAGTTTGGGAGGCTGAGGCAGCAGATTGCTTGAGTCCAGGAGTTCAAGACCAGCCTGGACAACAGAGTGAAACTCCTTCTCTACAAAAATTACATAAAATCAGGTAGGTGTAGTGGTGCACACCTGTAGACCCAGCTACTCAAGAGGCTGAGGTGGGAGGATCACCTGACCCCGGGAGATCGAGGTTGCAGTGAGCACTGATTGCTCCAGCTTGGGTGACAGAGTGAGACCCTGTGTCAAAATAAAAACAAACAAACAAAAAAATTCAGTTTTTATATAATCTCTGAAAGAATTTTATATTCTTAGCTTCAAGTGAACTATGTCAAATAAAAGAGGGAAACAGATGATTCTAACACATTATCTACTCACTGGTACCAATCTGAATGAAGAAATAAAATATGTTTAACAAATGGTCTATAATCTTCTCAATGGAGTTGCTCAGCTGGTCAGCCTGACTGATATATCATGTACCAGCAAGATATAGCCTATGATTTTCTTTAAGCATGTATGCCCTCCTTAGCAAGACTAAATTATCACAAGATCTACCCCCAGGACATAGCTGTCTCAGTAGCATAATCTCCTTTCAGACACTAGATTCTCACCAAAGGAAAACTGATTCTCTTGCTTTAAGAAAACCTAACATGAAAATTAAAATTTATAAAACAAATATTTCATGCAAGTCTAGTCCTTGTACCAAAAAAAATAACAGGATCTCTTTAGGGCATATGAAATAGGATTTGGTTTGAAAAATTCTCTGACTTTCCTTTATTCTACTTTCACTTCCCTCTAATTCATTACTAATGCCACCAGAGTACTTTTTAACATTCCTTACCACACAATCTTTAGTGGCTCTTCTTTGATCCAAATGAAGTCTAAACTTCTTAGGACAATTTCCAGGAACCTCCATTAATAGCCCCAACATAATTGTAAAAACTATTCTTTTTTTTTTTTTTTTGAGATGGAGTTTAGCTTTTGTTGCCCAGGCTGGAGTGCAATGGCACGATCACGGTTCACTGCAACCTCCACCTCCCGGGTTCCAACGATTCTCCTGCCACAGCCTCCCAAGTAGCTGGGATTACAGGCACTCGCCACTACACTCAGCTAGTTTTGTATTTTTAGTAGAGATGGGTTTTTACCATGTTGGCCAGGCTGGTCTTGAACTCCTGACCTCAGGTGATCCACCCACCTCAGCCTCCCAAAGTGCTGGGATTACATGCATGAGCCACCACGCCGGGCCCAAACTATTCTTTCATTACTCTCTCTCCCTTGTACCCCTGCACTGCTCAGAGTACATTTTTTAAATTCCTTACCTTTGATTCACGCATTTTTACCTGACAATTCAAAATGTGTCCATCATTTTAGATACAGCTGAAGTTCTATCTAACTTCTTCCCTTAAGATTCCCTATTACTTTAACCAAAAAGAATTGTTTCCTCTTCAGAACTCTGGGCACTCTTCTCACAGGCCTTATGAAAGAAACACATGTTCAGTGCTGACAGTCCTTTCCTCTTTTACTGAGGGGTAGAGAACTCCTGGAGTGCAGAGAACATTCACATTTGTATGCCCAGAGTATCTAGCACAAAATGTTATGTAAAGAGGAGCTAAATAAATATTTGCTAGGAATTGTGAATTAAATTTATAGGCCAGGCCTATAATTCATGCCTGTAATCCCAGCACTCTGAGAGGCAGAGGATGGAGGGTCACTTGAGCCCAGGAGTTCGAGACCATCCCAGGCAACACAGTGAGATCTCGTCTCTAAAATAAAAGTTATACATAACTGTTAGGATTACATATGCATTGCATAAAATAAGGTTCAGGTGTTTAAGATCAAAATTGATGGTAAATGAGATAATCAGAGGGACAAAGTTCTTAAGGGAACAGAATTCCGTACCCAAATAATCTGAATTTGTCTCAGATAATGCAAGAATAATCATATGCAGGAAGACTGATAGATTTGGTGGCAGAAGATTAATACTTTATCTTCAGATTGTCAGACTGCTTTCAGTTTCTTAGTAAAATAAGTAAGGTCATCATTGGAAAGGGAGGCAGAGAAAGAGGATATTGAGAATTTGAGGGAAAAGGGGAGCATGTGACACTGGGAATGGAGCAGGGAAATACCACAGGACTAACTGGTACTGAGAGCTCACTTAAGAGATATTATCATAAATATAAAGTTAGGGAAACTTCAAGGAAAATAAAGCATCAACATTGGATTATTCCAACACTACAATACAGACATTTTATAGGAAAAAAAAAATTTGACATAAAAAGGTTACAACCCTATTAAAAATGTACAAAATTGATAAATGAGTAATATAAACATACAGGAAAACACAAAAATAAAGCAAGTTACCTGAATAAGATTGTAACAGTCACGATTTCCACCATACTACAATTATTGTTTAAAAAGAAAGAAATGAAGAGAGAAATCAAAAACCACGTCTCTAATTTGACTACTCCTAAGATTTCCATAATAGCATGATCATTCCCCCTCCCCTAGAGACACATTTTAATATTAAAAATAGACGTTTCATTAATATTTTCCTGAATTGAATTCCAACTTTTTTTTTTCAGTCAGATTTCAGTTTCCATTATCTGAACACAAACATCAAGGTCAGCAAAGTACAAGCTCCTCTATCCTACTAAGATAAATTCATACTAACTTTGAGGTAGAATCAGATCGAAGAATGTAATCACTGAATTCATTCATCACTTAATTACAAAGAAATAGGCCAATTTTCAGTCAGTATGCACCCAGGTATGCATTTTAATAATTATCTTTGTTAAAATATTAAAATAGCTCTGAATCAGCTGGTAATGAGTCATAGCCGTGGTCCTATTCCCCTGCTTTACCCCACCATGCTAGCCCAAACCTTCTCATAATCTGGCAGCTGAAGAAGTAATGCCTGGCACAGCTGAAAGCTTATAGGATCCTGCTCTGGTATGAAGGATGGTATCCATTTAGTGGTCAGTATACGCAGTACTGATTACTGAATATTTTAATATACTCTCCCTGCCAATAAGGTATCACTAACAATGCCAAAATACGGATTTTTAATGAGCATAAATGCACGCTTGCACACCCACACACCCCTAAGGAAACAGGCAATTAGAAACCTTAGTGATTTCAAAAATGAGGAGTCTCAGATTACATCTGGATATCCTAGATTATTATAATGCAAGGCTAACAGTTATAGAGCTTCCCAAGCTCTGAGAGAAATGTTTTCTTGTATTCTTTCTCTCCTACATTCCATAAACTGCAAATATACCTGAAGACGAAGGTAACTGTTCCAGTCACCGCTGGCGGACACAGCCTACAGACATAGGCTATGTAAACAACTGGATTAAATCTCACTGCATGAGGTATAGATTATTCCTGCTACAACATCAATTATCCTTCTTGGATACCAGGACAATGAGTGCTACAAGTGAGGGGCCAAAGGAAAACCAAGGCCACACACGGTGGCTCAGGCCTGTAATCCCAGCACTCTGGGAGGCTGAGGTGGGAGAATCACTTGAGCCTGGGCAACGTGGTGAAACCCCGTCTCTACAAAAAATACAAAAATTAGCTGGGCATAGTGGCATGCCCCTGTAGTCCTAGCTACTCAGGAGGCTGAAGTGAGAGAATCACCTTAACCCGGGGAGGTCAAGACTGCAGTCAGCTGTGATCATATCACTGCACTCCAGCCTGAGTGACAAAGTGAGGCCCTGTCTCAAGAAAAAAGAAAGAAAAGAAAACCAATATTCGTTCAGAATCTACTACATGCCAGATACCTTGCTTTTCTACATATAATCTGATATGCTTCTCAAACAATTCTGTGAAGTATCACTATCATCTTTTATATACAAATAAACAGGGCCATGAAAGCCCACTAATTCATACGAATTCAAATCGTTGGTAAGTAGTAAAGAAGCCAGGCATTGCTGGTTCCAAAGCCAGGCTTATAGCTCATTTCACAATATCCATTAATCAGAAATCCTAAGGAAAACAAGTTAAGACTTGGCCACTGGCTAGGCGAGACATGACTTTACCACTCCCTCTCGCTACTTCATCCTGCTTTTCCTCAGTTCCTGTTACAAATGACTTCTGGCACACAATTTTAGAAAACTTAAAACCCATTAAACTTACCTTTCCATACGCAAACTAGCTAAAGTAGATGGCCTATTACCAGAAACCTTATAAGAATGCATTTGTGGACATTAGGGACGGAGGACTGGAAAGCAGAAGAAAATAAAGAGAAGACTAAAATAGTGATTGAGCCTTATAAATACAAAAAAGGGGAGAGGGAGCTGGCACACAGACTCCTGTCAGTGGCCAGTCTTCAAAAGCAATAATGAATAGGAAACCAAGTTCACTTAATTGAGTGCCTATTACAAGCTACTACTGGGCATATGATGAAGAAAACCCATATGGTTTCTGCCACCTGAAGAATTTATAAACTGGTGTTCTGAAGAAAATGGAAGGGAGGCACTCTAATTGCTAAGCCCCTTCTAGGGCTAAGTACTTTAAAAATAGTACCTCATTAAATGTAATTCTCTCAACAATTCTGTAAGAAAGGTATTATTATACCCTGAAGCATGTTAACTAAGTTTCTCCACAAAAATTTGGGCTGTATCGCTGGGCGCGGTGGCTCAAGCCTGTAATCCCAGCACTTTGGGAGGCCGAGGCGGGCGGATCACGAGGTCAGGAGACAGACCATCCTGGCTAACACGGTGAAACCCCGTCTCTACTAAAAACACAAAAAATTAGCCGGGGGAGGTGGCGGGTGCCTGTAGTCCCAGCTACTCGGGAGGCTGAGGCAGGAGAATGGCATGAACCCGGGAGGCGGAGCTTGCAGTGAGCCGAGATCGCGCTACTGCACTCCAGCCTGGGGGACAGAGAAAGACTCCGTCTCAAAAAAAAAAAAAAAAAAAAATTTGGGCTGTATCAAAGCCTACAACCTTTTCACTAGTCCACACCTTCTGGACAATTCTGAGTATGCTCAGCCTACTGAAAACAGTGGCTTCTCCAGGGCTGAATATATATAACATGATCTTTTCTAACAATGCTGACAATGAAGATGCCTCATTTCTAGGAAAGAAAATTATTCTATTTTAATACCTTTAGCATAAAATACTTCAGGAATTACAGATGAATTGGAAAGATAAAGTAACATGAAATACTAACTAGTGGTGGCAATGAATATGGTTTACAAAATTAATTACTGCTACAATCCCAGAAACCTGGGGGGAGGGGGAGGGAGTGAAAAGACACTGCAAACAACTAAAGCAATATATATAGCAATAAAAAATAAAAATTAAACCCAGATATAAGACACTTGTTTACATATGGAGTGAATACTTTAAGATCTTTTTTTTTTTTTTTGCGATAAAGTCTCGCTCTTGTCCCCCAGGCTGGAGTGCGATGGCACAATCTCGGCTCACCACGACCTCCACCTCCCAGGTTCAAGTGATTCTCCTGCTCAGCCTCCCGAGTAGCTGGGATTACAGGCATCCGCCACCACGTCTGGCTAATTTTTGTATTTTTAGTAGAGACTGGTTTCATCATGTTGGCCAGGCTGATCTCAAACTCCTGACCTCAAGTGATCCGCCCGCCTCAGCCTCCCAAAGTGCTGAGATTACAGGCGTAAGCCACCACGCCCGGCCTACTTTAAGATCTTTGAGATATCTATTAATCAGCTTACAGCCAGGCTCAGTGGCTTATGCCTGTAATCCCAGCACTTTGGGAGGCTAAGGCAGGTGGATCATTTGAGGTCGGGAGTTTGAGACCAGCCTGACCAACATGGAGAAACCCTGTCTCTACTAAAAATACAAAATTAGCCAGGCATGGTGGCGCATGCCTGTAATCCCAGCTACTCAGGAGGCTGAGGCAGGAGAATCGCTTGAACCCAGGAGGCAGAGGTTGCAGTGAGCTGAGATTGTGCCATTGCACTCCAGCCTGGTCAACAAGACTGAAACACAGCCTCAAAAAAAAAAAAAAAAAAAAAAAAAAAAAAAAAAAAAAAAAAATCAGCTTAGGAGGAAATTATATATTCAGACACAGTTACTTTAATACCATAGAGGTATATTCATGAGAGGACCTGATGCTTCCGGTTAGCTATAAATGAAGACTAGAAACCTGAGACACTGACGTGGCTCTGATCAAAAGGAACTTATTTGAGATACACTAGGGAGATTTATATCATTTTAAATGTTGCATGTGCCCTCAAAGTTTAAGGGTGTCTGGTGACTGACCTGCTAGTACTGCTGTATGAATGGTATGTTTATTTACATCTTCCATAGTGAGTTCTAGTAATTCCTATTACTATCTCATCTTTCTTGCATTACTGACAATTAAAGTGATAAAACTGTAGTTTCATTCTGGAAAAGGGCATATGGAAGGATTAAAATACTTTCATTTAAAAATGAGCACCATTTGCTTCCTAAAAGTAAAATTAAAAAGCAGCAGCTTATTATTAAATCTGACTGCCCCACCCCCTCCCCCACCTCCCAACAAGATCATTACCAGTCTATTACTTTAGTCAGTCTTCCTATGTTTGAGGACTCAGCTTTGGAAGGAATCCCAAAAGGCAGAGTAAAGGGTAAGAAATATTCAATTAATGCTTGGTATGGAAATACAAATAGTTCTAAAAATCCATATATTGCTCAATGAAAAATGAATGATAGAAATACACCACCAAGGAAGAAAGCTTAAGAGAAAGATTTCAGACTTGAAATCAAGTCAAGCTATATCTTCGAATAAGTGGAGGAAACATGCTAGCAGTCACACCCAGAAAACAAGTAAAAGTGATCATGAAGACTAGGTTTTCTGCTTCTCTATTCCTTACTCTTCTCAAACATCAAGTTTCTAAAAAGAATTTTCTTAGAGTCTGTTAATAGAAAGAGATCTTTAGGCTGGGCATGGTGGCTCATGCCTGTAATCCCAGCACTTCAGGAAGTCAAGATGGGAGGATCACCTGAAGCCAGGAGTTTGAGATCAGTCTCTACAAATTTTTTTTAAAAGTTAGTTGGGTATGGTGGCACACACCTATAGTCCCAGCTACTCAGGAAGCCATGGTGGGAAGACTGCTTGAGCCCAGGAGTTCAAGGCTGCAGTGAGCTATGATGGCAACACTGTACTCCAGCCTGGGTGACAGAGTGAGATTCTGTCTCTAAAATAAATAAATAAATAAACAAACAAACAAAAAGTTTTAAGAAGAGATCTGGAGTTGGAATTAGCAGAAATAAAATGGACTTCATTTAATACATGTCTAATGAATACCTGTAACTTGCCTATGCTGTTCTAGGCTCTCATTATACAACGTGAACAAGAGACAGAAAAAACTGCCACCCTCACAAAGCTTTCACAGAATTGGTAGAAAATGTACCTACTTAACCTTTCTGAATCTTCATTTCATCTGTAAAGTTAGGGAACTGAACTATGTGTTTTTCAAACTGTGCTTAAAAACAACTGAACCTCTACTTCTATTTTAACTGCAACCACTTTGCTTTTCTGATTTCTCTATCAGGGATCTATATACAATATCCTTTGGAAAAACAAATCTTAAAAAACGTTTGTGGGCCAGCTCACGTCTGTAATCCGAGCACTTTGGGAGGCCGAGGCGGGTGGATCACAAGGTCAGGAGATGGAGACCATCCTGGCCAACATGGTGAAACTCCATCTCTACTAAAAATACAAAAATTACCCAAGAGTGGTGGTGTGCGCCTGTAGTCCCAGCTACTCAGGAGGCTGAGGCAGGAGAATCGCTTGAACCCGGGAGGCGGAGGTTGCAGTGAGCCGAGATCGTGCCACTGCACTCCAGCCTGGGCGACAGAGCAAGACTCCCTCTCAAATAAACAAAAAAAGTTTGCCATTTGCTAACCACTTGTAAAAGAAAAAACGGCCCAGCCCAGTGGCTCACGCCTATAATCCCAAGACTTTGGTAGGTCTAGGCAGGAGGATCGCTTGAGGCCAGGAGTTTGAGAACAGCCTGGGCAATATGGTGAGACTCAGTCTCTACAAAAATAAAAACAAAAATAATTAGCCAGGAGTGGTAGTGCATGCCTATAGTCCTAGCTACTTGGGAAGCTGAGGCAGGAGGATCACTTGAGCCCAGGAGGTTGAGGCTGCAGTTAGCTAGGATGGAGCCACTGACTCCAGCCTGGGTGGCAGAGTAACACCCTGTCTCTAAACAAACAATAAAAAACAAACAACTTTTTTCACTCTACTCTCATTCTGCACAGGCCACTTTTGTGACCAGATATGTGAATTTTTGTTTTTATTTTTCCCCAACAGACACCAACTGGGTGTCCTTCAATTCAATTCTGACACTACCTACCTGAAGTTAGACTCAGATCCCACAGATTAAGGGTTCAGTCCCACAAGACTGCTCCCCACTTCAGATGCCTATCGTAAGTATCATAAGTAGCAGGTTGCCGTCTGTACTTCTGAGGAACCAGTTACAAACTGGAGTTTCTACTATCCCCTCCTTAGGTTCAATTACTTTGGTAGAAGGGCTTGTGGAACTCAGGAAAACACTTAAATTTATTGTTTATTATACAGGATATTACAAAGGATACAGATGAACAGCCAAATGAAAGAGATGTACAGGGCAAAGGATGGGGGCAGGTGCCGCCACCCTCCCAGCATCTCCACATGTTCAGCAACCCAGAAGGTCACCAAATCTTACTGTTCCAGAGTTTTTGTAAAGCTTCATCTCCAGCCTATACACTCCTCTTCAAAGGGGATGATGGGTGGGGACTGAAAGTCCCAACTCTCTAATTACTTGGTCTTTCTGGTGACCAGCTCCAGCCTGAGGCTGTCTAGAAGACCCATCCTAAGTCATCTCATTAGCATAAATTCAAATATAATCAAAAGGCTCCTTATGAGTAACAAGCGACACTCCTATCATTCAGGAAATTACAAGGGTTTTAGGAGCTGTTACAGGAACCCAGGACAAAGGCCAGACGTATTTCATATTACACCACAACACTGAAGTAAGTGATCTCTACGTACCATTCCAGTTTTACAATTCTGTCTGTTTTATGCTCATATTTCTGACCTATTTCTTTTTCACCATGTCTGGAATTCCATAGAGATATATTAAAAGGCTAACTACTTTTGTAGGACTGAAAAATAAATGAGAAACCCAAATGACTGCTTACTAGATGCTGATACCACGTAGCAAACATTTTTTTTTTTTGAGATTAGCAAACAAAACAAAAAGAGATTTAATCTTGTTTCTCTACTTAAACTAATCCCTTCCACAAAAACAAAAATCCTTCTGGAGGATGAGGTGTGAGGATCACTTGAGCCCAGCAGACCAGTCTGGGCAACACAGGGAAACCTTGTCTCTACCTGACCCTAGTTCTTACACTTTACCATAACTTTCAAATTTCCTAGCATAACATTTAAGGCCTTTCTGCAACCTGACCCCTTCTAACCTGTTCCTTTTGGCTTCGATGCCTTGGCTTCCCATGCCACCCAGCACCCTCTGCACCTCTTGACTCCTTCCACTTTCCAAGCATGCCCTGCACTTTCATATTTCCAAACTTTAGTTCATGCTGTAACCTCTGCCTAGAGTCAACCTTTCCCTCCCACCCCAACCTGTCCAGTCCCTCAAGGCTAGCCAGAACCAATTCAAACATCACCAAATACACGGCAAGTTAGGAGAGAGGCAGGGACTCCGTCTCATCTGCTACCCTAACCTTGAGTCCCCAACTGGTAAGCACGCAATAAATGTTGAAAGGATTATTGCAACATTAAAGGAAAGTAGTGATTATAAACAGGAGAACTCAAGCATCATCTATATTTGGCATCAAAATATTGATTTGTTCTTATAGATTTTTAACATCCTGATTGCACTTGGCTGAGTACATATCCTGGCATTCTTGAGTGTTCACAAAATTTATAAGGCTGTAATAAACATTTGCCACTTTAAAAACTGTTCACTAAGATGATAATGCATATTCAGAAAATCAAGGAAAGACACAATCCTTGAATCACTGGTAAATATGAGTCTACGATGTTCTAAAAGACTTGGGCTCTTTTACTAAATTATCGTGTTTTAGTTCCTTCATAAAGCTATTTTAAAAACAAAAACAAGAACTTATATTAAGGTTACAAGAACAAATCACTGCTCACAAATAGTATTTTTATATTTGCTCGGAACAGGTGTACAACACCAATAACACTGGTCATATCCAAAAGCCATTATAGTAAACAATGACTACTGAGAGTACAGCATGTAATACTGATAGGTAAGGCTGATCCAAAGAATATTAAGGCTAAAGTATCACTCAACCTCTGATCCTCAGGACAAACGATGCACTTCATGTTTGAAAAGCATCAGTTGTAAAACTTAGATGTTGGTTAAACTAATTCATAAAGTCCAGCAGATTTTCATTAGGAAATTAGATAAAACAGGTCAATCATCTGGAGAGTACTAACGTAGTTTGGTTCTCGTACCAGACAGAGGTATTTTTCTAAATTCAGTCAATTACTTTCCAAGGTTCTCACCTGACATAATATCAAGTCTATAAGGAGAATTCCCCTACTCTTGGCCCCTATCCGCGAACATTCCAAATCTCAGCATTAGGGAATGCATATCCTACAGACGATCATTTTGCAGCCTACTAAAAGCCCACGACCTTAATATGAAAGCGTCTTTCGTGTTGCATTTGGCTGCTGCCTGTATGAAGGCCCTGCCGCAAAGCAGGGCCAACTCTGGCACGTTCTTCCATCTCTGAAAGTGGAGCTAGGAAAAACACCCAGATCTAAAGATGTTCGTTTAAATCCGTTTACACCTGCTCCCTTTCAAACACTACAAGCAAACTCCAAAAGATGGAGCAGCAGCCGCACCGGCAATGACAGATCTTGAGGCCGAACTGGGTCAGAGTTAGTTACACTTATATAGCATATTTACACCCTTTTGTCTACAAACTTGAGTGCAAACTTAAGTTTCCTCAAGGCAGCGTGTTCGCTGGGCCTCAGGAACCGAAGCAATTTTCCTGAGACAGGAAGGGCACAATCCACCCTGCTGGGTGGCTGCACCAGCCTTCCCGAGACCACGCACTCAGCGGCCTCGGCTTCTGGCCAGCTCTCGCAGCCAAGGGGTCGCTCGGGGCAACTCGCCCGCGTCCAGGCTGGGTAACTGGGTTTTACTACGTGGGCTCCCAGCTTTTCAGTCGCTCCTACCCGCCCCCGGCGGTTTCGGGCCTGGGGTCGCATTACATAAACAGCCCCGGCCCCAGCTTTCCCAGGCCGCCCCCCCTCCCCCGCCACCGCCCAACGCCAGGGGCGTCCCACCCCCGCGCGCCCCGCGCCGCGCATTCCTTGCCCGCTCCCCGCGCCCAGCCCGGACCCCGCGGCCTCCGCACCGCGCCCGCTCCCCTCGCTCGGGCCAGGCCTGGCCCCGAACGCCCTTCCCGGCCCGCCCCGCCCCGATGTGGCCGCGCAGGCCGCCGAGCCGGTGCTAGGCCCCGCGCTCCGCCCGGGCCGTCCGCCTCACCGTTCTGCTGGTGCGGCGCGGGGCCCGGGCCCGCGGGCGCTGCGGCTCCTGAGGCGGCCGCTCCGCCGAACTTGGGCGGGATCCGGGCGCTGGCGGCCGGGTGAGGGGACCCGGCGGGGGCCGACATGACGGCGCTGGTGGCGACGGCGGCTCCGCTTCGGGGAGGTGGGCGGAGGGAAGGGAAGGCGGGGCCGGAGAGGAGAGAGGAAGAGGAAGGAACGCGCCTGGCGTCACTAAGGGTGTCACCCGGGACCGCGGCTCAGGTGCCCAAGCTCCTCCGCGAGCCCAGCGCTGCCGCTCGGCGGCTGCCGCGGGCGCGGGGATCGTGGGTCGCTCCGCCTTGCCCCACGCGCCCCACGCCGCGGGACTTACACCTGGGGTCGCTTCCCGCACGCGCGGGCCTCACGTCGGTGCCGCCGCAGCGCCCCCTGCAGGCCGGAGCCGAGCTGGCCCAGGCCTGAGGCGGGCCCGGGGTTCCGCGGCCCCAGTGCCGGCCCGGTGAGTGCTGCTCCGGCCCGGCCAGGCTGCCTTCGTGTTGAGGCGAGAGGCCTGGGCCTCAGTGGGTGAAGGGACCGGGTGGCCCGCTCCCACCTTGGGCAGAGGCTCAATCGGCCGCGGCGAGGCTGGGCCCAGCATTACTGGGAGGGGAACTTGAGAGCCGCGGGTTGATGTACGGAGCTCAGGCAACGACCGACCACCCACCCTTCCTCGAATAGGAACAATGGCTTGGGTTTGGTTTTTAATTTTTGATTCCCCCACCTCCCTTTCTTAATTCCAAAGGAAATATAGCATTCAAGCTCCATGTCTTTTGGGAGTATATAATTCCTTGGCAAAGAAAGAGGAAACATTTCTCTGATAAACACAAGAATCTCAGTAAGAATTGCATTATTGAGAACTTTTCTCACTGATAAAGTAGAGAAGAGGAAGGGGAACATAGGGTAAGGGAGTGCTGAAAGACAAACTTTATCTTTTTTTTTTTTTTTGTGAAGTGTTGGTGCATCCTGTTGGTGTTCGGAGAAGTTGTGACTCAGCTTGCTTTGTCTACATTAGTGGAATCTTTAAGTCTTTCTGGTCTGTCTCAGCACACTCACTGGCAGGCCCTAGACTACATTACCCAAGTCATTTTGCCATCTTGGAATCCTGAGTATGTCATCATTCTGTATTGGAGATGAGATTGCTCAGAAACACTGAATTCAGAATGGGATCTAGGAAGATGGTATTTCTGGAGCAATAAGTCATTTGCTGAATGATTATGCAAAGCATAAATTGCATTGTAGTCCTAGAATAATACAAAGCTTCCCTTTAGTTGTTGCCATAAATTAATAACTGGCATTTTAATGCACTAAATGAACCACAAATAGGATTTTAGTAGTTAGATTTATACCTTTGACTTCTAGGAATTTCAACTACATTAGAGTCCATATACACAAAAGGGGCAAGCCCTTTTCCACAGCGTTTCCAGCTTCTCCACAGAAACCTAGCCCTACATGAGCAAAAGATCACACTCTGTGCTTCATCAAAGAAATTACACAATTATAGATTCCAGCATCTCCCAGGAGTCCTTTGAATTTGGATTAAGGTCTGTAGTTACGTGGGTAAGGGAATAACTAGGTAATTGGCTTTCTGCACCTGGAATGTATTCTCCTGGGTATAAGAGGCTCATTTTAATCAGAAGTGTATGGGATGAAAGTGAACCCTGTCTCTTAAGGGGAGACTCCTTAAGAGGAGGATTGGGGCCATATGTTTTAATAGATCTTCTCCACAATCTTTAATATCTAAGCTGCTTCCCCTTGTCCACTAATTTGCTGTAGAATTTTTCTAGCATGTTTATGATGGTGTTCAGGGCACACTACCCCAAAATATAACACCTTGGCATATTGAATATTTTAAGCTGATGGAATTGGAGAAACGGCAGGTGTGAGGACTCTGATCTTCCCGTGAAGCAGGTCATAAGACCTTCATGTGAGAGATGCCTTCCCTATACCTGGAGAAAAGAAGCAATCTTATCTGTGAAGACAGACGCCAGGAGGAATCTAAATTAATAGGCCTTGGTAGGTTTCCCCCAGTTTACTGCCTTTAGCTCACCTTTTTGTCTTATCACATTTTTCCGTAACAGTCTACTCTTCATCAAGGCTGGTATAAAACGCTCAGGTTTCTTCAGGTCTTCATTGCCTTATGAAGGCTCCAGTGCCATGTAAAACTTACGTTAAATATAATACATTCATATGCCTTTCTTTTGTTACAGGGACCCCACACGCACCGGCCTTGTGCTGTTGCTGCCCTGGCACCCCTTCTAGAAGGTAGATATTTTTCCTCCTGACAAGCCCTACAACCTTTATGAAAATATTTAACTCTTTTGCTTTAATTTCCATTACTGCTATAAGTGAAAAAAGGATGAAGGATTGAATGAATAGGATTGAACCATCTACTAGGCACTGTGCTTGTTGTAACTTTAGATATGTATTTTTTTCTATTTAATCCTAACAATAACTCCATGGGATATTTTTCTTATCCCTATTTTATCTGTGAAGAAACTAATGTTTATAGAGCTCAAGTAATCTTAGTAAAAATCACGAACCTGGAATTAGCAGAACCAGCGATCAAACCAAGGTTTATTTAGCTCCAGACCATTGCTTTACTATAAACTATAGTATATAGTATAAACTATAGACTGGGTTAATTTACATTTTTCTTCATAAAGATATGCTAGTTATGATTTACTATCTTGCTGTCAAAAGATTTTCAGTTTTTCATATTTAGAATTTGTTCCAGTATACTTTACAATGGTAGATCTCAGAGTTTTTGAAATGCAGATTTGTGGGCCCAAACCCTGGACCTACTGATTCAGAAGCAGTGGAGATAGGGCCCTACAGCAAGCTTTCCAGGCAATTCTGATGCTTGGGAACGTTTGAGGACCACTGCTTTTGAATAGCAGAGTTAAGCTGAATTGGTTCATTCTCTTACTTTGGAAGATAATGGTCCTTTCTTTCAGGACATCTCTTCAATCTTTTACAGACCAATAAAAGTGATATTTTGTAGATTTGTGATTACGGTGTCACAAATGCCATGATGTTTCCTGTGTCAGCTCAGATTCTTTGAGGTGTAGTGTTGATGCAGATGCTGAGGCTAAGTCTGTGTTCAGTGAGAAAGAGTGGGTAATTGAATAAATCTCTGCTGCATATATGGAAGTGAAATAACACGTGTGTTACTATTTGTCATCCCAAACTTAGGACTCTATTCTCTATAACAGAAGTGGGAGCCTTGGACAACTGAACACCTATCTCTAGCTTAAGAAATATCAGCTCTTTTTTTTTTTCTTTTTTGAGACTGTCACCCAGTCTGGAGTGCAGTGGCGCCATCTTGGCTGTCTGTAACCTCCACTTCCTGGGTTCAAGCGATTCTCCTGCCTCAGCCTCCTGAGCTGGGGCTACAGGTATGCACCATCACTCCTGGCTAATTGTTGTATTTTTAGTAGATAATGGGGTTTCACCATGTTGGCCAGGGTGGTCTCAAACTCCTGACCTCAGGTGATCTGCTTGCCTTGGCCTCCCAAAGTGCTGGGATTACAGACGTGAGCCACCATGCCTGGCCAAGAAATGTCAATTCTTTATTATAGCCTGGCTTTCCATATTTCTCACCAGGCTTTTTATTCTCTAGTTTGTAAATCACATTTGGCGTTTGTAGATCACTCCTTCCCTTTTAGTGGCATTCTCTATTAGGTGTCTGTCTCCCAATACGAAGAAACAATTTTCTTCTTTTTCCTCCTTTATCTGATCCATTTACAGATTTATTACATTTGTAATAGGCTAGGTATTGGGGATACAAAAATGAATAAGATATGGTCTGTTCTCAAAGGTATGCAGAAACTTTTCTGTATATTCCTACTGACTTGTATTTATATTTCTTTAATTAAAAAAAATCCTGGCTGTGTTTTTTTTTTGTTTTTTGCTCTTAGTGAATCTTTGTTTCTTCTTTTCATTATGGCATTCCAATTTGAGTTTCACCACTCATTATCATGAGAATAAATAATTTCACTGACTTTAATAATATTTGATCACTTATGTTGTTGTCATTTAACTCTCATTTACATTTCAGTGGTCTAAAACACAACTAAGATACTAAAAGAAAAATTAAAGATGAGATTATTAGGCAAATAATTACCACATAGTCAACTCATGAACAATAGTGCATGCACTTACAGGAAATTCTCTGATTGTCACATTATTTGGCTATTGTTTTAGACATGCTGTAATTTCTGTAGTTACACACTTATCTAGCCCACAGCAGATTAGAAACTATGAATCACAAGGCAAGGGAAGGAATTGCTGTTATTATAGGTAGTTTGAGAGGAGCAATCTCTATTGGCAGAATAAGCACAGGAAAAACAAGAAAATTAGAAAAATGGATTAAAAATGCACTGTATTCTGACACAGTTACATTGAACAACTCTATTTATTCCACTAGAAATATGATAAACATAGTCCACAAGTCTCTGCCATCTGAGAAATTTATAACCTAGTATTCTGAAGGAAATAAAGTGAAGGGAACTGTCATATACCAAACACCTGCTTTATAACTTGAAAGCGCTTTATGACATCACCATATGTCAGGACATAAACAGATATTCATATATTTGACCCTCAATTGCAAAGAAAAATTAAATTATGCTCTGTACTCTGTTTCAGAAGACCAGAGGAATATAGAACCCATTTTGGAACTTTAGAAACTCTTTTACATATGAACAGGTTAGGTTCCAAAATTTCCATTGTTCGTAAGTCCGAATACTCACAAGCTTGGAGTAAGCCACATATGCATTTCCAGAAAACAGAAAAGTGAGCCAGTCCTTTGAAACTTTAGAACAAAGCTTACTCTTCTCCTTTTTTACTGATATAAGTTGTATAGTGGTGCACCCCAAACTAAGGCGCGTATGAATCTCTTGATGATCATGTTAAAATGAAGATGCTTATTGGGTAGGGTTAGGATGACCTGAGAATCTGCATTTCTAGCAGCTCCCAGGTGATGCTGATGCTGATGCTGATGCTGCTGATCCATGGACCACACTGAGTAGCAAGGTTCCAAAGGGCATTTTTTGTTGGATTTACGTTTGAAGTCCCTTAAGGAAGGAAATGCCCCTCCTTAATGATCCTAAAGGAACTTCTTAGCAGCTGCAGTATATTCACACCTGCTACTACTCATGTTGATGTTGTACAGATTAAAATGTGCCTAGCGCCCTTGCTTTCCATTACTTTCTTAGGCTTTTAAGATACTTAAACCATCTCCTAATGGGTTAATGGGTACCCACAGTTGACACTGATCCTCTCATCACATGGTCAACAGTGTGTACATTTTGTCAATTACTTTTCTTCTTACTGATTATTTTTTGTTATATAAAAATGGTGAATTAGTGTGCTTTGGCCGCCATAACAAAATACCTTAAACGAAGGAAATAAAGTGAAGGTGGCTTAAACGAGATGGCTTAAACAACAGTAATGTGTTTTCCCACAATTCTGGAAGCTGGAAGTCTGAGGTGAGAGTGCCAGCATGATCAGGTTCTGGTAAAGGTTCTCCTGGCTTGTAGATGGCCACCTTCTCACTGGTCCATACATGGCAGGCAGAGATGGGGAGAGAGCAAGTTGTCTGGTGTCTCTTGGTATGAGGGCACCAGTTCTATTGTACAAGGCTCTGCCTTTATGACTGCATTTAACTTTAATCACCTCCTTAAAGGCCCTCTCTTCAATATAGTTACATGGGGGCTTCAACATATGGATTTTGGAGGTACAGAATTTAGTCCGTAGCAAATAGCATTTTCATACAGCCTGAGTCACTCTTTGCTTTTCAGAATTGTTCCCAATTTCAACTGGGTCATATCACTTTATTGTATATTTATTACTATGAATTTTCATTTTTAAATCTCTGCTTTTTTAATCTTCACATCACTCTTACTACCACCTTCAAAATTCTCACTTCTTTCTCACTGACATCAATGTTGGGATTAATATTTATAAAGCACAGTTTTAAAATATAAACTCATAATAGGCCCCAAATTAATAAGATGACCTACATCAGGGCACCACTACACCAGGGCACACCGAGTGAGTGCAATTCATTAAAAGATGTACTAAGGTATTAATCCTCTTCAGATGCTGGGATAGCTAAGGGGTACTCAAGTGATCCTCAGGCTAGTCTCCTTTGGCTGCAAGCATCCTTGTCTTTTACTCAACAAAAATATCCTTATTTTCTAGCTATGTTATGACATGAAGAGGCTGGCAAGCACTGCCCTAGACTAAAATTACTGTACACAATCTTCAGTGCCATCTGCTGGAAGGAGACAAAGTTACTATACTATGGTTCTAGAAGGTAGATTTATATATTCATTTATTCATTTGAGACAGGGTCTCACTCTGTTGCCCAGGCTAGAATGCAGTGGTGCAATCACAGCTCACTGCAGCCTCGACCTCCTAGGCTCAAGTGATCCTCCTGCCTCAGCCTCCCAAGCAGCTGGGATTACAGGAGTGTACCACCACACCGGGCTAATTTTTTAAAATTTTTAATAGAGATGAAGTCTCGCTGTGTTGCCCAGGTTGGTCTCTCAAGTGATCCTCCAGGCTTGGCCTCCCAAAGTGCTGGGATTACAGGTGTGAGCCACCATGCCCAGCCTAGATTTATTTTTATGTATAAAACTAAGTTAAAAGATCATAAGAAGGGGTATTTTTGTGTTACAAAGCATTGGTTTTAACACTTTTTTTACTAGTTGAAAGGATAAACTTCAATTACATGAAAAATGCAAAACACAGCTGTTTCTTTAAAAAAAAAAAAAAAAAGCCAGACAAAAAATGTTGTTGGGGCAGACACAGTGGCTCATGCCTGTAATCCCAACAGTTTTAGAGGCCAAGGTGGGAGGATCACTTAAGCCCAGGAATTTGAGACCAGTCTGGGCAACAGAGTGAGACCTTGTCTGTATAAAAAGTTAAAAAATTAGCCAGGTGTGGTGGCGTGTGTCTGTGGTCCTAGCTACTCAGGAGGCTGAGGCAGGAGGATCACTTGAGCCTAGGAGGTCGAGCCTGCAGTGAGCCATAATTGTGCCACTTACACACTCCAGCCTGGGCAGCAGAGTGAGACTCTGTCTCAAAAATAAATAAATAAATAGTTGAACATACTAATTCAGTTAGAAAGGACACACTTTTAAAAAAGAATATTGATAAGTCAGAGCACCACTATGATGGCAAGGTGTTTACAAAGCTTGTGGTACACCATATACAAAAATCAACTCAAAATGGACTGAAGAGTTAAAAACCTGAAACTATAGAACTAACGGGAGAAAACATAGGGGAGAAGCTCCATGATATTTGTCTGGGCAAAGATTTCTTGAATATGAAAATCACAGGCAACAAAAGCAAAAATAAACAGATGAGATTGCATCAAACTAAAAACCTTTTGCACAAGAAAGGAAACAATAAAGAGACAACATACAGATTGGGACTAAAAAATATTTGCAAAGCGGCCGGGCGCGGTGGCTCACGCTTGTAATCCCAGCACTTTGGGAGGCCGAGGCGGGCGGATCACGAGGTCAAGAGATCGAGACCACGGTGAAACCCCGTCTCTACTAAAAATACAAAAAATTAGCCGGGCGCGGTGGCGGGCGTCTGTAGTCCCAGCTACTCGGAGAGGCTGAGGCAGGAGAATGGCGTGAACCCGGGAGGCGGAGCTTGCAGTGAGCCGAGATTGCGCCACTGCACTCCAGCCTGGGCGACAGAGCGAGACTCCGTCTCAGGAAAAAAAAAAAAAAAAAAAAAATATATATATATATATATTTGCAAAGCATACATCTGAGAAGGGGATAATATCCAAAATATATAAGGAACTTAATTCAATAGCGAGAAAACATAACCCAATCAAAAAATGGGCAAAGAACCTAAATAGACATTTCTCAAAAGACATAAGAATGGCCAACAGGTACGTGAAAAGATGCTCATTATCACCAATCATCAGGGAAATGCAAATTAAAACCACAATGAGATATCACCACGCACCTGTTAGAATGGCTTTTTTTTTTTTTTTTGAGACGGAGTCTCGCTCTGTCGCTCAGGCAGGAGTGCAGTGGCGCAATCTCGGCTCACTGCCAGCTCCGCCTCCCGGGTTCACGCCATTCTCCTGCCTCAGCCTCTCCGAGTAGCTGGGACTACAGGCGCCCGCCACCACGCCCGGCTAATTTTTTTGTATTTTTAGTAGAGATGGGGTTTCACCGTGTTAGCCAAGATGGTCTCGATCTCCTGACCTCGTGATCCACCCGCCTCGGCCTCCCGAAGTGCTGGGATTACAAGCATGAGCCACCGCGCCCGGCCTAGAATGGCTTTTATTAAAAAGACAAAATATGGTGTTGGTGAAGGTGTGGAGAAAAGGGAACTCATGCACTGTTGGTAGGAATCATGGAAAACTATGGAGTTTCTACAAAAAAAAAGTAGAATTGCTGTATGATCCAACAATCTCACTTCTGGGTATGTCTCCAAAGGAATGAAAATCAATTATGTCCAAGAGATATCTGCATTCCTGTATTCATTGTAGCACTGTTCACAATAAATAACATATGGAACCAATCTTGGTGAATCAGATAAATAGATAAAGAAAATGTGGGCCAGGGAAAGGTGGCTCACACCTGTAATTCCAGCACTTTGGGAGGCTGAGGTGAGAGGATCCCTGGAGCACAGGAGTTCAAGGATGCAGTGAGCTAGGATTGCACCATTGCACTCCAGCATGGGCAACAGAGTGAGATTCTGTCTCTTAAAAAAAAAAATATATACAAAAACAAAAAGAAAGAAAATGTGATATATACACACTTCCCAGTCTGGAGTGTGGTTGTGCTATCATAGCTGACTATAGCCTGGAACTCGTGGGGTCAAGTGATCTTCCCACCTCAGCCTCCAGAGTAGCTGGGACTACAGGTGCATGCCACCTCCCCTGACTAATTTTTAAGAATATTTTTGTAGAAATGGGGTCTCGCTAAGTTGCCCGGGCTGGAATGGGAAGATGTTGATCAAAAAGTACAAAGTTTCAGTTAGGAGGAATAAGCTTTAGTGATCTATTGCACAGAATTATGACTATAATAATAATGTATTTTATATTTCAAAATTGTTAAAAACAGTACATTTTAAATGTTTTCACCACACAAAAAAGCAAGTATCTGAAATAATGGATTTGTTCATTAATCATTCCAAAATGTAAACAGATATCAAAACATCATATTGTACCCCATAAATATATCCAATTATTATTTGTCTATTAAAAATAAATTTTGGTTAATTTTTAAGTTGATACATCATATTTGATCATACTTCAAATTGAGCATACATATTTCTGGGTATGTGTACTATTTTGATATATGCATACAATGTGTAGTGAACAAATCAGAGTAATTGGGATATTAATCATCTCAAACATTTATTGTTCTTTGTGTTGGGAACATTCCAAATCTTTCTTCTAGCTTCTTGAAATATACAATAAATTATTTTTAACTACTTTGCACTCTGCTGTGCTATCAAACACTAGAACTTATTCCTAACTGTATTTTTGTGCCCATTAAAAATACAATTAAAAAATGCTTGTGATATAAGAAATATTAAGGAATTGGGGTATCTGGGTTAGAGAAGAGAAGATCATGAAAAATGATAAATTTCTTAAAATATTTATAAAGTTATTTACTGAAGGTTGGTCAAGTCTGTTGCTTCAGATGGCAGAACAAGGAAACACGAGTTGAATTTTGATACATGAGATATGTTCAACACCAGGTGGATGTACTTGTGCTGGGATTTCTGGAAAAGGTATTCCCACACTGGGGGGATAATTCCACTATATGCTCCCTAAGCTTTCCCCCCAACTCCAGATTCTATATCTAACCTGGGATTCTATTTGATACTTGGATCTCATGTAGTGTGATATGTTCCATAATTATAAAAACTTGTATTAATGTCCTTAAAGCTTTTAAAGCCATATCCAACTTTAACTCCGGTATAAGCACCCTTCCTGTGGGGTCCTTCCTTTTCTCTGTATTATATCCAAGGATTGAAGTTTATTTTCTTTATTTTGTTGATTCATGATCTCATTCAAAAAGGTTTTTCCGGCCGGGTGTGGTGGCTCACGCCTGTAATCCCAGCACTTTGGGAGGCCGAGGCGGATGGATCATGAGGTCAAGAGATCGAGACCATCCTGGCCAACATGGTGAAACCCCGTCTCTACTAAAAATACAAAAATTAGCTGGGCGTGGTGGCACGCGCCTGTAGTCCCAGCTAGCGGGAAGCTGAGACAGGAGAATTGCTTGAACCCGGGAGGCAGAAGTTGCAGTGAGCCGAGATCGTGCCATTGCACTCTAGCATAGTGACAGAGAGTCCATCTCAAAAAATAAAAATAAATAAAAAAAGATTTTTCCTTATAACAACTTTCTTCTTCACTAATGAAAAGTAGAAATCTAGTATAGTCCTATAGACAGCTTCTATGTAATAGATTAAAACAAGTTAAAACAGGAATTTCTCCCATAAGATTCTCTCCTTCTAAATACAACAGAGTAGAAGGGGCAGGTGTGGTGGCTCATGCCTATAGTCCCAGGACTTTGGGAGGCCAAAGCAGGAGGATCGTTTGAGACAGGAGTTTGAGATCAGCCTGGGCACATAGAGAGACCCTATCTCTACAAAAAAAAATTAGAAATTAGCCCGACATGGTGACACAGCCTTGTAGTCCTAGCTGCTCAGGAAGCTGAGGTGGGAGGATTGCTTGAGCCCAGGTGGTTGAGGCTGCAATGAGTCAGATATATATATCTGGCTTTATATATACATCTTTGTTATATATATATATATTATATACTTTGTTATATATACATAAAACAAAGTAGAGAATGTTAGTCCCCGGAATTTCTCTATAAGAAAATGTCTTGGCTGGGCGCGGTGGCTCACGCTTGTAATCCCAGCACTTTGGGAGGCTGAGGCGGGCGGATCACGAGGTCAGGAGATCGAGACCATCCTGGCTAACATGGTGAAACCCCGTCTCTACTAAAAATACAAAAAAAATTAGCCGGGCGTGGTGGCGGGCGCCTGTAGTCCCAGCTACTCGGAGAGGCTGAGGCAGGAGAATGGCGTGAACCCGGGAGGCGGAGCTTGCAGTGAGCCGAGATCGCGCCACTGCACTCCAGCCTGGGCGACAGAGCGAGACTCTGTCTCAAAAAAAAAAAAAAAAAAGAAAATGTCTCATGCAAAAATCATTCAGGAGGAGAGAAATATACTTTGTAGGGGATGCCACAAGCTTCTTGCCAAGAAGAGAGAGAGAAATGGGAGGCCATTAGCTGCCTTCTATGTATGGTTGGTGGGCAGGGGTACAAGAGAAGCTTCTCACTTTTACACCATATGAGAAGGTAGTGAACAGGGTAGAAAGGAAACTGTGAGATAACAACATGGAAGGATTGGGAGATTGAAAGAGGAGAAGGAGGATTTTAGCAGCTGTCATGAGTAGGGAACTTTGGAGGGAGGAGAGATATAGAGAAGTATTGTTGGAAGATTTATTTTCTATTTTTCTGGGAGAGACCCCTTTGTTACATCTTTAAGGGAACTCATAATAAAAATATCAATCATTTATCAACATTAGTCTCATTATCTTTGAATGAGAATCACCACAGAAATGATATCACATGGCACCTGAGTTGTAAATTGCACAAACTGCATTCAGAAGCCATCACCAAGGCCTAGCTGTTCTTTTTCCTAAATCTAGGCCATTTATGTCATATGAGTGTCTACTTTCCAAAACTGAAAGCTCCTCACTCGGTCTTCCACAAAACTCCAGTGGAGCTCTAAATTGTATAGCTGAAAACAGGTCATATAAGTCACACACTTTCACCATAATTCAGGGCAGGGAGGGAAAGTCACTGGTTGTGTTATCTATTAGTTTTCCCTGTTAACTGACATTTGGAAAATATGTGCTCTGAGACGCTCACACTTTGGGTTTAGATAACATTTCTTCTCTCGGTGTCTGTGTTTCATGTTGTTGTAATTGGCCAATAACGCTGTAGTTGCTACCAATATATGAGTTTGTTGTAGATACAAAATATGGACATTTTGATAGTTAATGTGCACACACATACAATACACAATAGGCATAGTCATAATTTTGTTACATGATCATTTGGCACAAATAATAAAACTGTACACAAGTTACTATAATTAATGCCCTATACATTCTTTTTCTTTTTTCTTTTTTTTTTGGAACAGAGTTTTGCTTTTGTAGCCCAGGCTGGAGAGCAATGGCTCGATCTCAGCTCACTGCAACCTCTGCCTCCCGGGTTCAAGCGATTCTCCTGCCTCAGCCTCCGATGTAGCTGGGATTACAAGCATGCACCATGCCCCGCTAATTTTGTATTTTTAGTAGTGTAGGGTCCAGCCCTACAGAGCCTGTGGGTTTTTTCTTTGTGTGCGGAGATGAGAGATTGTAGAAAAATAAAGACATGAGACAAAGAAATAGAAGGAAACACAGCTGGGCCCAGGGGACCACTACCACCAATGCGCGGAGTCTGGTAGTGGCCCTGAATGCCTGGACGCACTGCTATTTATTGTATACAAGGCAAGGGGGCAGGGTAAGGAGTGTGAGTCATCGCAAATGATTAATAAGGTCAAGCAAGTCACGTGTGCACATGACAGGGGGCCTTTCCCTTTGTGATAGCCGAAGCAGAGAGGGAGGACAGTATATGTCAGCATTTCTTCTGTGCACTTATCAGGAAGATCAAAGACTTCAACACTTTCACTAATTTTGTTACTGCTATCTTTTAAGAACTTAAAAGGAGGTGCCAGGTGTACAGGCAGAACATGAAAGTGGACAAGGAGCATGACCACTGAAGCACAGCACCACAGGGAGACGTTTAAGCCTCCAGATGACTGCGGGCAGGCCTGGCTAATGTCAGGACTCCCACAAGAGTTGGTGGAGCAGAGTGTTCTCTAACTCCCCCGGGGAAAGGGAGACTCCCTTTCCCGGCTAAGTAACGGGTGCCTTCCCAGGCGCTGGCCCTACCGCTAGACCAAGGTCTGCCAAGTAACGGGTGCCTTCCCAGGCACTGACGTTACCGCTAGACCAGGGAGCCCTCAAGCGGCCCTTATCCAGGCGTGACAGAGGGCTCACACTCTTGTCCTTTGGTTACTTCTCACAATGTCCCCTCAGCTCCTGACTCTGTATGGCCTGGTGTTTTCTAGGTTATGATTATAAAACATATTATTATAATACTAAAAGAGCAACACTACCAACTAATGATTGATAATATTCATGTATAATCATATCTATATCTTATTTTTAGTATAACTTTTTGCATTGTAATTATTTTCTTTTATTATACTGGAACAGTTTGTACCTTCTGTCTCTTGCCTTGGCACCTGGGTGGCTTTCCGCCCACAAGTAGAGACGGGGTTTCTGCATGTTGGTCAGGCTGGTCTCGAACTCCTGACCTCAGGTGATCCACCTGCCTCGGCCTCCCAAAGTGCTGAGATTACAGGCATGAGCCACCGTGCCCAGCCTGCATATTTTCATAATAAGGTAAAAGTCTGAGGAAAAAATAATAGTTCCCATTTTTGGAGCATTTAGCCTGTGCCAGGCATTGTTCTGTGTATGTTCATATATTATTTCCTCAAAAAAGTACACACTTTAATTCTGCAGATGAGAAATCTGAAACTCAAAGAGATTGAGAATCTCCTCCACACACGATTATCCCAATAATCTGGTGAGTTGAATGAGAAATAGAAGTCAAAGAGGAAGAAGGGAGGGTTGCCTGAAAGATTCCAGAATCTGGATATAAAGGTGCATTCTCCAGCAGCTGCTGATGGCCACTAACAGGATTTTCTCATATATCTTACTTGGGCATGAAGGGTATGAGAGATTTCAAGCATACTGAGGAATGACACTTTCAATTGCTTCCCCAGCCAAGTAGCTTCAATGGACACATTACCCAGAATTTAAAACAAGAAAAAACAGAATCTAATTAGATCACTAAAATTACTTTGTCATTGCCATATCTTTCTAACAATTAAAAAAAAAATGGAACTTTAAAAAAAGCCCCGTATCTGAGGCTCTAAAATCCAACAGTCCTCTTCGTTTTAATGATTAATTTTGTTTTTGTTTTTGTTTTTGTTTTGAGACGGAGTCTCGCTCTGTCACCAGGCTGGAGTGCAGTGGCGCAAGCTCAGCTCACTGCAACCTCCGCCTCCCCAGTTCAAGTAATTCTCCTGCCTCAGCCTCCTGAAATCATTAGTAACAGACCAGAAGCGGGGCGCAGTGGCTCACGCCTGTAATCCCAGCACTTTGGGAGGCCGAGGTGGGCGGATCACAAGGTCAGGAGTTTGAGACCAACCTGGCCAATATGATGAAACCCCGTCTCTACTACAAATACAAAAATTAGCCTGGAGTGGTGGCCTGCGCCTGTGGTCCCAGCTGCTTGGGAGGCTGAGGCAGGAGAATCGCTTGAACCCGGGAAGCGGAGGTTGCAGTGAGCCAGGATCGCGCTGCTGCACTCCAGCCTGGGCGACAGAGCGAGACTCCGTCTTAAAACCAACAAACAAACAAACAAACAAACAAACAAACACAAGCAAACAAACACAAGCAAACAAACAAAAAAAACCCAAAACAAAAAAACCAGACCAGAAAGCCCCAACCCGCTTTTCCATCTGGACGCTCTTCCTACGTAGTCTACAATGTCGGTGGGCTTCCACCGCCATCTGGTGGACGATGTGTAGATGTGCTCTGACTTGAGACTTCGCTGGCGTGGGGAGGAGTGTGATTAATGAGAATAGTTTTCCATTCATGCAATTGATTTGAAAGCAATGCATAGGAATCTAAAAACTGAATAGATAAAAATGCTTACTTCTAGGCAATCAAAAACGGGAACAATTTGTATGTGTTGACTTATTGACTAGGATGAGATGGAACCAAATAAATTAACATTTTCTTTAATGCTGCTAGAATCCTTCAACACCGCACTCCATAACATGCAACACGTTTTGAACAGTCCCAGCACCATGAACCTGCTAAAGTAAAACTGTTTATGCAGTCGTCTCATTTGAGAGTATAGGAAGCTCTGTATCTACATCTGTTTCTGTTTATCTTTATAATCCCCTTGTCCTACACCTAAAATTTCAACATTAAGAATCTACTTTCTCACTGGGGCCTGTCAGGGGGAGTGGGGGGAGGGAGAGCATCAGGAAAAATAGCTAATGCGTGCTGGACTTACTACCTAGATGATGGGTTGATAGGTGCAGCAAACCACCATGGCACACATTTACCTATGTAAAAAACCTGCGCATCCCATACATGTACCCTGGAACTTAAATAAAATAAAATCAAAAGAATCTACTTTCTGAGCTGGGCGCGGTGGCTCACATCTGTAATCCCACCAGTTTAGAAGGCTAAGCTGGGAGGATCACTTGATCTCAGTGGTCCAAGACCAGCCTGGGCAACAGAATAAGATCCCGTCTTTATTACAAAAAGAATCTACTCTGTTCTGATAACACTGTACTATTTCTTTTTATTTTAAAATTCAGGGAAAGTTTTATCTGCATTTTAACCTTAAAGTGTTAGGGTGGAGATGTGGTGGGGGAAAGTGTGTGGCAGAGAATAAGCATTGGTACTGCGGCTGCCATATTGTCCTAGCATTTCATCGTTGGCACATGACTGCATTGCACGTGGTGATTAGGTTGTACCATGAGACCAGTTCTGGTCAGTGAGTTATGCGTTAATATTTTAAAAATCCATAGATTCTAGGCAAATAGTTACCATGTGACAATAAGGCAGAGTAGATCTCATAATGTTCAGCAATTGGGGGGATTAATTTCCTTTGCCACTTCTTAGTTTGTAAAACAAATGAAACATTAAGTATATACCATGCTCAATGTCACCTTCTCCTATCATAAATATAGGACAAATGGTATGAATTGTGATACAATATAATGAAATTAATTTTTTTCATACTTCTCAGAACATAGCCACATAAATAAATGCTGCCTTTCAAAGCAATCAGCTTGGGTAATGATATGCTTATTTTATCAATGTGCACGATACGGTTTGGCTCAATGTTCCCACCCAAATCTCATGTTGAACTGTAATCCCCAGTGTTGGGGAGGGACCTAGTGGGAGGTGATTGGATCATGAGGGCACATTTCCATCTTGCTATTCTCATAATAGTGAGTGAGTTCTCATGAGATCTGGTTGTTTGAAAGTGTGTAGCACTTCCCCCTTCACTCTCTGTCTCTCCTGCTCTGCCATGTGAAGATGTGCCTCCTTCCCCTTCACTTTGCATCATAATTGTAAGTTTCCTGAGTCCACCCCAGAAGCAGACACCAGTACAGCCCACAGAACCATGAGCCAATTAAACTTCTTTTCTTTATAAATACCGAGTCTCAGGTTTGTCTTTATAGCAGTGTGAGAATGGACTAATACAGTGCTAGTACTCGAAATAAGCTGAAAATCATAAGCTTCAATATTTTCTTAGTTCTGCCTGCTCATGCCTGTAGTCCCAGCACTTTGAGAAGCTGAGGCTGGTGGATCACCTGAGGTCAGGAGTTCGAAACCAGCCTGGCCAACATGGCAAAACCCCGTCGCTACTAAAAATACAAAAATTAGCTGGGTGTGGTGGTGGACACCTGTAATCCCAGCTATGCGAGAGGCTGAGGCAGTGAGAACTGCTTGAACCCAGGAGGCAGAGGTTGCAGTGAGCTAAGATTGCACCACTACACTCCAGCCTGGGCAACAGACTGACACTCCATCACAAAAAAAAAAAAAAAATTTTTTTTTCTTAGTCCCAATACCTTTAAAGTTGGCTGGGCTCAACCAATAGATAAGCTACTACTAAGCAAGCTATATAAGGAGCCTCAGCCCCATCAGTTGTTGTACCTAATATGTACACGAATGAGACCTAAGCCCTTTGTGTCGGCCAAAACACATCAAACCTGACCCGGCTCTACCTACATTGGATTGCTTACTACCAAATTTAGGGGCAGCTCTATAGTTGTATAGGTTTCCTGGAAAACTTAGTTTCTTCCTTTTAACCTCTGACCCAGGTGGCTTGGTGTAGTGGATAACTTATTAGGATACTGTAACCAGACACAGATTTGGCTGCTCATAGCTGAAAAGCCAGACATGAGAGGCGAGGGTTGGTGGAAGGAAAAGCAGGTTTAACTGGAGGGCCAGCAACCTGGAAGATAATGAACTAGCTGTCTAAAGTGCCATCTTAAATTTTAAAATTTATCATAGAGTTTTTAAAGGGAAATTTGGTATGGGAGACATGGGGGAGTGGTGCAGGATGTGGGGTCTGTGTGTCTTTGTTCAGATGGCTAGATTGCATAATTCTCTCTGGAGGTCTGCTTGGTGTCATCTTTACTTCAGCCCAGTGGTGGTGGACCAATTGTTTGTGACCCCTGCTAAGTGGGAGGATGCTGCAGCTGGGACTCCGCTCCTGGTTTGTTTCAAGATTAGCCTCTGGAATTTCTTAAGTAGGAACATAATTACATAAGCTTGCATTGCTGGAGGGGAGTGTCTAGAGAGGGAACGAATGAAGGGGTAAGAGAGGAGGGAAGGGAGAAAAAGAGAATAGGTGATTAAAAAATATGTTTAAAACTGAGATCCTTGGTTACAATGCTTCTGTCTAGTTCTACTGAGTTTTCTTTCCTCCCTACCCCCATCTACTCTCTGGTTCTCATCGTTACAGCCATTCTTTCACTACGTGACCCTGCTTGGACCCTTGTTGCTTGGACTAGGAGTGGGCACCTGACAAAAACAAAATATTGATTTTTGAAAAGGTAAAAAAGAGTTCCTTCACTCTCAATTTTGGAGTGAGAATAAACTAATCCAGTCTCAGTTTGGAATCTCTCTTGAATGGAGCAGCTGCAAATTCTCAAGCTGTAGGCGTCCATCTTCAACCAGACAGAATGCATTTCCCTCCTCTACCTTGTAATCCCATTCATTGATATCAGTGAAGAAAAGGAGGAAAAGGATGAAAGCCTGAATGAAGTATCACTGTGAGTGGAGGACTTGCAGAAAGGAATGACAAAGAGTACTGCTGCCAGTGATGAAGGGCCTGATTCCAGCCCATTCCAGAGTCTCGGCTGTCGTCCTACTCCTTATAGTAAGAAACGCTCCCTCCTTTCTATTGAAACTGCACATTGAGTACCCCAGTATAAAAGTTTGAAATCCGAAATGCTACACTGAGAATTTCCTTAGAGTGTCATGTTGGTGCTCAAAAAGTTTTGGATTTTGGAGGATTTGGGATTTTCAAGTTATGAATACTCAACCTGTAACTTGATAGAGTTTCTGTTTCCCGCAGCCAAATGAGTATAAACCAGTACTCCCAAGATTCTTGCATGCCTTCTGATAAAATTATTTAAAAAATGTCTTCAGAGCCAGTTTATAGGCCAACCACAAAATCAGTTTTACAACATTATAATTACCTTTTATGAGTTTGGTGACATTTAGTACAGCATATAATCAGTAAATGCTTACTTTATGCAATGCACGGTGCTTGTCAATCAAAGGAATCCAAAGATTAGTAGAAGCTAACCGTTTTTGTGGGAGAGAAAACAACTTACAAAAATAGTGATAGCTAATAAGTTCCATGACAAAAGTACAAGTAAAAAGAGTAGAGGACAGAGAAAAGAGTGATTTATTCAGATTTTTAAAAATTATTAAATGTTGAAATACAATATGCTGAGGAATATATTGTGATCCAGTGATAGAATGCAGAATAGAACATAATCTCTTACTTCGAGGAGCTTAAATTTTATCACAAGGGTAAACAGAAGGGTGTTTGGCAGCCAAAGGAGCACTAACCATGTGTTGGGGCTGGGGGCAGACTTGAGAAGGCATCCAGAAGAGACTGTCTCGGCAGATATGGAAAGATAAAAGGTTAAATAGAATTAAATGAAGATAGGCTAGAAGAAAGAAATCTCAAATACAAAAGACTGATGAATTCTTTTTTTTGAGACTGAGTCTCACTCTGTTGCCCAGGCTGGAGTGCAGTGGAACGATCTCGGCTCACTGCAACCTCTGCTTCTTGGGTTCAAGCGATTCCTCTGCCTCAGCGTCCCCACTAGCTGGGACTACAGGCACCCGCCACCACAACTGGCTAATTTTTGTATTTTTAGTAGAGACGGGGTTTCACCATATTGGCCAGGCTGGTCTCAAACTCCTGACCTTGTGATCTGCCTGTCTCAGCCTCCCAAAGTGCTGAGATTACAGGCGTGAGCCACCGCACCTGGCCAAGAAGTCTTTTAGCAGCATTAAATGCCCAACTCTCAGATTCCATTACTCCACACTTTCCTGTTTTTCCTCTTATCTGTTTGGCTCCTTTTTAGTCTTCTTTGTCCTGGGTTCCCTCCTCTTTCCCCTCCCCTCTCCTCTCCTGCTTGGAGTGTTTTTAACTAAGCAGTACAAATCTTGAGACCAGAGCTGTGGTCAGTGGGTCCTGTTAACCTCCTGAGCTCTGTGCCCTTCACCAAGTTCCTCTGTTACCTATGGGTAGGCTGCTGGGATCCCATCCTCCAGAAGTTTCCATGCCACCAGCAGGCTGAATGTTTTTGTGGCAGTCATATCTTTCCTGAGAGGCCTGACTCTCAGCCTTAATGGGGAAATGCCCCTTCTAAATTTTTTATTTATTTATTTTTAACTTATATTTTGAGACAGGGTCTTGCTCTGTCACCCAGTCTGGAGTGCAGTGGCACGATCATGGCTCACTGCAGCCTCGACCTCCTGGGTTCAAGCGGTCCTCCCACCCGGCCTCCCAAAGTGCTGGGAATACAAGAGTGAGCCACTGTGCCTGGCCTGCCCCCTCAAATTTTAACATTTTCTTCTTTGTGCACTCTCCATTGACTTTAGAGGTAGTAGCCACCATCTGCAGTTGCTATTTCTATACCCCTTAGAGTCCTCTTTTATCTCTTTTAGTAGTTTGCCATATTTACTACTTAATAATTATTTGTATTAAACTTTTCTGTTGATATAACTGGCATGTTTTTGGTCTCCTTATTCATCCCTGGTTGATATAATGAGGCAGAGAGGTGACTTGGGAATGACTCCACAAAAAAACACCAACCAGCTGGATGTGGTGGCTCATGCCTATAATCCCAGCATTTTGGAGGCTGAGGTGGGAGGATCACTTCAGCTCAGGAGTTCAAGACCAGCCTGGGACCTTGTCTCTGCCAAAAATAAAAAAAAAAAAATAGCCAGGTGTGGTGGTGCACACCTGTGGTCCCAGCTACTTAGGAGGCTGAGGTGGGAGGATCTCTTGGCCCAGGAATTTGAGGCTGCAGTGAGCTGTGATTGTCCCACTGCACTCCAGCCTGGGTGACAGAGTGAGACCCTGTCTTAAAAAAGAAAAGCACAAACTGTAATATAAAAAAACTGAATAATTTGACTTTATGAAAATTAAAGACTTCTGTTCCTTAAGTGATACTTTTCAGAAAATAAGGCAAGTCAGTCCAGCAGAAAATAATTGCAATACTTATATCTGACAAAGACTTGTGTACGGAATACACAAAGTATCTAAAAAATAAGAAGACTGTTAATTTGCTAGGGCTGTCATAACAAAATACCATAGACTGGGTGGCTTAAATAACCCAGATTTATTTTCTCATAGTTCTGGAGGTTAGAAGTTCTAGATCAAGGAGTCGGCAGATTTGGTTTCTTCTGAGGCCTCTCTCCTTGGCTTGCAGATAGCCTTCTATCTGCTAGAAGCCCTGTCTTCTCACGGTGGTGTCCTCACATGGTCTTTCCTCTGTGCATGCACATGTCTGTGTGCCAATCTCTTTATAAAGACCAATGAGAAACCTGCAGGTTGCCTGGTCCGAGTGTTCTCCCTATTGCCATGGTCCCTCTCCTCCTGTTGTAATAATCATTTTGAATCAAGTCTCTCCTTACCCAAATCCACATTCGTTTTTATCTGCCATTTCCATCCTGCTTATCGTGTTCAGCTGTGGCAGCCTAGTGCGAATTGAGCAGATAAATAGCCAACTACAACCTGGGAAGGTATGTATTGTGCAGGGCCTGTTACATCATTTTCATGTAAGACGAAAATGCTGAATGCCTCATTCAAAAGAGAAAGGCAAAAGTGCCACTGAAGTACTAAAATACGTTTTTGCTTTTCTTCTATAGTCTCTCTCAACTTGTTATGGTGTCTCTTGTAATTTAGTGACCTTGTAAATAAATAAAAATTAAATTTTTTATTAGCATGAATTGACTGTTCATCATTATATTGTGCAAGGTCAGTTAAATATATGTGTGGCCAGGTGTGGTGGCTCATGCCTATAATCTCTGCACTTTGGGAGGCTGAAGTGGGAGGATCGCTTGAGCCTAGGAGTTCAAGACCAGCCTGGGCAACAGAATGAGAGCCCCTTCTCCACAAAAAAAAAAAAAAAAAAAAAGCTAGCCGGGCATGGTGGCACATGCTTGTGGTTCCAGCTATTTGGGAGGCTGAGGTGGGAAGGCCCTTTGAGCACAGGTGGTTGAAGCTATAGTGAGCCATGATCACATCACTGCACTCCAGCATGGGCAGCAGAGCAAGACCCTGTCTCTAAAAATTAAGTAAATAAATAAGCAAACAAATAAATGCAAATATAAGAGCACTTAACTCATATGTGGAATTACTAAAATTACACAATTCATACCTCATTTATACGTGCATATGCATTTTGTTCCCAAAAGAAGAGTGGAAATGCTGCACAAAATTAACTCTTTTTTTCACTTCTTGATAGGTGCACATTTTATGAACACTCTACTTTTACTGAAAAAGAAGGAAGGGTTGAAAAAGAACTATGAGTTCTTCCATATTTCCCTCTCCTTCTGTGTCATTTTTAGCATAGGTGGTTGGCCAATACTGGGAAGCAACATGAATAAGAAAGGAGATGGAAGGACCGAAAGAAAAAGAAATATGAGTTCTTCCATATTTCCCTCTCCTTCTATGTCATTTTTAGCATAGGTGGTTGGCCGATACTGGGAAGTAACATGAATAAGAAAGGATATGGTAAGCTTCCTTGATCGTTCGTGTTTCTTACAATGCCATTGCCTTCCTTTTTCATTCAAAGCAAATTCTTGTTTGAATGAAAAATATGGCTTTTGGGGCTGTCTGCCAACTCTACAGTCACAGACCTAACATGCTTATCTTACACTCGCTTAGAGTTTCTCAGAAACTCCATCTCCTGCACCATCACCACCATCCTCGTACAAGCCGCTGTCCTCTATCACTTGGACTACAGGAATAATTTACTGAGTGGTCTATCTGCATCCTGTAATCCATTCTACACAATGCAACCAGAGGGATCTTCTCAGTGCCATATCTGATCGTGTTATCCTCAGCAAAAAAACCCTTTAAAGCTTTGAGATTAAAGACAAAACTCCTGTAGACGCCTGCACGTTTTGCTCCTACATTTTCCCCCCTAGTTTCAGTTTGCAGCAGGCTCCATATTAGTGCTTTCCATTCCTGAATACTGGCCTCGCAGCATTTTGATTAGCCCATTTATTTAGACCCTTTTCTAGGAACTCTTCCCCACCTCCATCCAGCCGCTTGTGGAGGAAAAGTTAAATATTAAATTTGAACTCAATTGAACATAGACACAAACAATGGTCACCAAGTCCTGGAACAGGTTGTGTGAGCCCCTTGGGGCGTTCGTCCAGCACTGTTTCGGAGAAATCTCTATTTCAACCTATTCCTATTATGTTAGTTGTTGAAAAACAACAGACAATCGCAAAAACAAGTTGACCTTTCTGTGTTCCTTGAGTCCAGTCGCGAAGGGCCCTCGTGACTGGGCCTCATGCCAAACAACTCATTACAAAAATAGCTATGGTCTCAGACCACACCGAAGCTTCATGAGACCTCTCCTTATCTGTGCAAGGACAAGTGTCCGACTCTGGAGCCCAGGCTGTTGCTTCCCAGTCTGGTGTTGAATCCTTCACAGTCTAGTGAGTGTAAATATATATGTATCTTTTCCCTTCTCCTCTCCCCATTGCAATTTTCTTATTACATCCATTTGTTTCTTACATCATTTGCTTATTATATCTGCATTGCCATTTATGTGGGATAAAGGTTGTTTACCCTTAAACGGATTGTGTGTGTGTCTTTTCTTCTCCCCTCGAATGTTTCCGGCACAGAACACCCCTTCTTCACCTAATGAAATTCTACTTATCCTGTAGATGAAAGTTCAAATACCCCTTCCTCGAGGAAGCCATCCCTTACCTTGCTGACAAGGCCAAATATTCTAATTATTTCTCATAGAACCATCTACCTCTCCTTGTAGCACTCATCACATTTGCATTTGTATATTTATTTTTGTTGTTATTTGATTATTATCCATCTTTTCTAATGTGTACATAGAAGAAAGAGAAGAAACTCCCTTCCTACATATATATTTTTTGTTTTCTTAACACTTGTTGTAGATGGTGATTGATCATTTATACAGGAGATTGCCTAAATAATGTATCTTTCAGAACAGATCTTTTTTTATTGTTCATTATTATTCTGCATCAACTTCCATACCTAGAATTTTTCCTGATACATACTAGGAGCTTAACAATTAATCATCGAATGAAATGATAGCCAAGTTGATTAGACTTTTCCTTCTTAATTCTAAAGAATTGCTGATTTCAATGAGTGCCTAAGTAGCATTGGAAATAACATGTCGGGATGTCTGAACCCTTCCTTTCTCCTTTGTCTTCTAGCTTTATCTTAGTCTCTTTCAAAATCTCATTTGTAGGATGGGTATGCTTCTAGCACTGTGAGATGGAGAGTTTCAAGGATTCCCATGATCTTGCTTTAGTGTGCTTATCTGCTTATCTCTCTTCATGTCCACTCACCTATGGGCCCTTTCCTTTTCTGTCTGTCACTTATATAGCTCATGTTCAAATCCCCTCCTCGCTTCTTCTTAGGCCAGTCTCATAATGTTTCCAACATCTGGTATGGTTTAAAGGAACTCTTGCCTGGAAATAGAAGTTCTTTCCAGACCATGATATAAATTTCCAGTAAAGGCAAATGAATGAATATATAGCAAGAAACAACAATTCACAAGGAAGTTGCCCTGGAAGTGGGCTGTTGTAGTAAAAGGAGGCATTTGTCTGTTACTGAGTCCCAATAGCCTGATCACTCCTGCCCAATCAGGAACTTTCTGTCACATTGTGTGGTTTGCCATTGCAGTGCTCAGCAGACTGAGGATTACAGTATGTGCATTGGCACTTGTTATACAGCAAGTGCAAACAGCTGGGTTTCTTGCTGTTCATGAGTGCCAAGATATTATTCCTCATAAGACTTTTTAACTGCTTTTGCAGTTAGTAACATCAGTGACTGGGAAATCAAACATTTTATCTAGTGGTTTGTTAACTTAATGCTATTTTCCAGATGTTTTTTAGGGCTGTTCCTCCAATGTTGATTTGTGGTGGCATTGATATTTTCTTTCTATAGCACTTTATTATTTTTGAGCAGTGATATTTAATTTAGTTTGGGGAAATGTCTTTTCCAAACTTTTGTTTCTGATGACACACAGTTATTTTGAATCTTGTATCAATCCCACAAACTACAGGACTTGGCCTGATTATAGATATGACTAGACAAAAGAAGCTCTAGAAGAGCTGTCACACCAGACTTTCACTTTTATTGAGGTTACCAGGTACACTGATAGATTACAGGCCCACGGCATTTTAGAGCCAGAGACATTCTTTACTCAGATCCTCTCTTTATTCACAACAAAATAACTGGAACTCATAGATGTCAAATAATTTTACCTTAGCCCACACAGCTGGCTGTTAGTAAAATCAGAACTACGACCAGGTCTCCTAGGTACAGGGGAGAGGAAACCTTTTTTCTATGCTTCTCACCTGGAGGCATATGCGTGAATCCACTTACCCCCTTTAGTGGCCCGAGGATTTATTCATTGGCAAAGAAGTCTCCTGACAGCGTTTTGAAGAGGCAGAACAAACTCCTGCTGCCAGTCTGCAGGAGCCATCACTCTTTCCCAGTGAGCAGCTGGCATGTGGCCAGCCTTCCCTTCCTGCAGCCTGGACTGCTAAAGTATCACGTGGATGGAGCAGCTCTGTGCAAAGCCACTTTGCCGGAACTCTTTTCATGTCTCCACTCCCCAATCCATCCTTCTCCCCACAAGCTCTCTCCTACCACACAAACACACTGAGGGCCTCTTAAAGCTTTCTCCATCCATAGTGAGAGAGAGAGGGGAGAGAATCAAGTTTGGTATGCTGGAACATACATGTGAGGCAGAAAACTTCTGAAAGTTTGACAGCAGCTTATAAATAACGCAGGGTAGATGTTGCCGATGATGGGAAGTATATATAGGAAACACCATCATTAAAAAAATGTATTCTTTGAAAATGAAGGATGACAGCATACAGACCAAACTCCCAAAAGCTTAACAGAGATTCTCATAAAACTGTAGGTAAGCTTACATTATATTATACAAATTCTAAACTCTGGATCTGGGCCGAAAACATCACCTGCTTTAGGTCTTCAAATAGACACTTAAGAGCTATGGAATAATACAATTGACCGGGAAAACACGTTAAGATTTGGTTGTAATCTACAGACTGTCAGCTTAGGGGTAACTGGTAAAGTAATTTGTGGTCTCCTTTTGTCCGTTTTAATTCATGATATTCCTCTGCAGCAAGCCTTACAGGAGAAATTGAAACACAGCTGCCACATTGTAAGTCCACAAGTGAAATAAGCAGTGTCCAGTGCATAACAAGAAGGCTCCCAGAATAGCTCCTCAAAAAATCTGCCTTCTTCCTTTACTACCAAGAATCCTAATCTGTAGGCTCAAAGATGATTCAAACATTGAGGGCAGTGGTACTTGGGATTCAAAGGCACATTGGCGCAGAAAGGAGCCCATAGCATGCTGTTGACAATTTGACCAGGTGAGTCAACAGTAGCAAAGAAGGCCTAGAAGATGAGCTTTGAAATCTGAGTGCAAAGTCACCCCTGCAAGAATATACCTGATTTATCTTGTTTGAGTATATTGACACTTTTGCTATTTGTCATCCTTTCAGCATGCATGCACTTAGATTTGTTAGTCCCACTGTCCTGTAACACCTCCCAATCCAGAACACATTAATGATCAGTAGACTGTGGCTGTCCAGTTTGGTGTCACCTTTAAGGGGCTCCTCTCTCCATGTAGGCCAGGCAAGACTTCACTGCACATTTACAGAACAAGGACCTACTGCCTCAGATGCCTGACTCACCAGCTCCACTGCGCTGCATTCCGTTCTCTCACTCTCTTGGCTTCCAGTGTAGTTGCCAATGGTTTGGGTCCTCACCCTACTCTTTCACCTCAATGCTTAATATAGCCATGTTTGGCTTTTGAATTTGCTTTTCCTCTCATCTACATTTTCATCTCTCTACCTTGGCTTGAAGTAATCACAATTTCGGGATAACAAAGCCTTCTATGCTTGGCTTTGGTAAGTCCCTAGAATTTACCAAGTCACAGCCAGGCGCGGTGGCTCACGCCTGTAATCCCGGCACTTTCGGAGGCCAAGGTGGGTGGATCACAAGGTCAGGAGTTTGAGACCAGCCTGGCCAACATGTGAAACCCCATCTCTACTAAAAATACAAAAATTAGCTGGGCGTGGTGGCGGGTGCCTGTAATCCCAGCTACTCGGGAGCCTGAGGCAGGAGAATTGCTTGAACCCAGGACGTGGAGGTTGCAGTGAGCTGAGATCGCGCCACTAAACTCCAGCCTGAGCAACAGGCTCAAAAAAAAAAAAAAAAAAAGAAAAAAAAAAAGAATTTACCAAGTCACTTCCTGCCCTTTGTTATGGACTCACCATCAATCTGTCCCAGCAAGGCCCAGATACTGTTTAAGGAGTGATGGTAGTGAGTAGCATTTTAAAAAGTTTATTCAGGGAGGTTGAAATAAAGAGGTTGGACATGTAAATGGGGAGTGAAACAATGGGTAAACTCACCTGTTCAGATTATTCAGCTATTCAGAAAAGGAATACATGCCTTAAGTGCTCCAAAGGAATACAATTTGATGGCATTAATGTGTTGCCTTATTAAAATGTCCTGTGTTCATTTGGTATATATATTCTATTTGCCTATTAAACTCTTAGCTTCTCAAGGGCAGAGATTGAACCTTCTCTTCCTCCTGCTGAATAGACACTCAATTTTAATTTTAATTTTTTAATTTTACAAAAATTGAAATAGTGTCTCTCTCTGTCACCCAGGTTGGAGTGCAGTGGCACCATCATAGCTCACTGCAGCCTTGACCTCCTGGGCTAAAGCGATGCTTCTGTCCTAGCTCCCTGAGTAGCCAGGACTACAGTTGAGATCACCACACCCAGCTAATTTTTAAAAAAATTTTATAGAGACAGGGTCTCACTATGTTGCCTAGGCTGGTCTTGAACTCCTCACCTCAAGTGATCCTCCTGCCTCAGTCTCCCAAAGTGCTGGGATGACAAGCGTGAGCCACCATGCCTGGCCTACAGTCCATGTTTTAAAGTGACAGTTTCATTAAACCAAGGCCTATATGTCTGAAGTGTGAGTTGTCAACTTGGGTATAGATGTCACAACCCATGTAGAGGGCAATTCCTGTGGATTGTAAACATGGTAAATCATACTGTGTGGATTGTAAACATGGTAAATCATACTGTGTGGCATTGTTTCCCCTACCTCCCCACTCAACCTCAAAACACTGACATTTTTATTCAGGTGAAATTCCATTAAAGTAAATTTGACTTTATCAAGATAACCAATATTGGGATCTTCAGTCAGTAAAACTGATGTCCGTATATGTGTGTACCCGTGTGTATGTGTTTATGCATGGTAGAGTGTGGCACAAGGCTGGGGAAAAATTAGTGACAATTATCAAAAGAAGACAACATTTGGCCTTTATTGGGAGTCTGAGGATGTGGGGTGGGGAGATTGCCATTGCCAGGCCACTTACCTTTTCCCTCTTGCACTACTTAGTGAGTGGCTTTGGTAGATGGAGACTTTAACAATACATTTTCCTCTCTAGCATGCTGTTTCCACTGTCTCTACTCTAGTTCAGGTCTTCATCAATCTCAGATCTGGATTATTGTTAATAGCCTACTCATTTATTTTCCTGTCTCTAGTTCTTCTTCTAATCCATCCAAAACACCCTTGTAAGATTAATCTCCCCAGAGCACAGGGCTGATTGTATCAACTGTTTAGTCATAAATGTCCAGTCACTTTCATTTATTTAAATTCCCCATTTTTCCTTTGTTCAACACCATCCACAGTCTAGCTCTAACCGAGGTTTCCTACTCATCTCCCAGTAGTATCTTCCTGTACATTCTCTTTCTGCTTAGTGGGGAGCTCACCGCTCCCCAACACCCTCAATGCTTCTGCCCCTAGGCTGTTCCAGAGCTGACTGCCCTTCCCTGCAGTCAGGCATCTGAATCACTCCCATCTTCCAAGGCCCAACATAAAAACTACCATGTCCAAGGACCTACCCTGAACAGCCCTCTGGAGGTGTTATCTGCCACCTCTCTTTTGCTGTGGTACATTGTAGTTTTATATTTCTCTACTCTTTTTTTCATTCTTATTTATGTACCTGAACTGAGTGGTTAAGTGCTGTGGGCTAGATGGCCTAGATTTTAATCCCAGATTTGGCCATTTACATGATCTTATTAGTCTTTTTAAGTCTTGGGTTATTCATTGTTAAATTGATAATAATTATAACTACCTCATACTTTCTTTGGTGAAGATTAAGTGAAATAACGAATATAGTACACTTACCCCAATTCTATTTTAGTTTTTAATTTTTTTTTGAGATAGAGTCTCGCTCTGTCCCCCAGGCTGGAGTGCAGTGGTGCGATCTCGGCTCACTGCAATCTCTGCCTCCTGGGTTCATGCCATTCTCCTGCCTCAGCTTCTCCGAGTAGCTGGGACTACAGGCGCCCGCCACCACGCCCGGCTATTTTTTTGCATTTTTAGTAGAGACGGGGTTTCACCGTGGTCTCGATCTCCTGACCTCGTGATCCGCCGCCTTAGCCTCCCAAAGTGCTGGGATTACAAGCGTGAGCCACCGCGCCCGCCATGTGCCACCTCATATGGCTAATTTTCATTTGATATTTTTTGTAGAAATGGGGTCTTGTTATATTGCCCAGGCTGGTCTCAAACTCCTGGGCTCAAGCAATGCTCCTGCCTGGGCCTCCCAAAGTGCTGAGATGACAGGTATCACCCATCACAACCAGCCTTAACCCAGTTCTGAACACACAGTAAATGGTTGAAAGTTGTAAGTTACTGAGTTTGTTCTATTGTTATGTTTTAGTGTCCTTTCTAGACTCTAACTTTATTGAGTGTTAAATCTGTCTCGATGGCAGGGATCAGCAAACTTTTTTCGTAAAAGACAAGATAGTATTTTGGGTTTTGCTGGCAAAATATCTCTGTCATATATTCTTTACTTTCTCTGTCCTCTTTCTAAACAATCTTTTAAAATGTAAATTCATCCCCAGCTCACAGGCTGTAGAAAAACAGGCCACATACTAGCTGTGGTTTGCCAACCCCTGCTATATAGTCCATAGTGCCTGGATCAGTGCTTTGTATGTAGACGTTAACTGAGAAATGTTGTCTGGTTAATTCAACAAGTGATTGCATGATTGAACTCTGTAGAAGTGACTGTGTTTTTTATCTTTTGCAAATGACTCCCTTTGCTCCTTTTCACCTTGCACCATTCGAAGTCCCGAATATTTCCAGTGAGTCTGATTCTATGAACAAACTGTGTGAAGTCCCTAAAGCATGGGGCTGGGGGTGAGTTGTCCCTTCTACACAATGCTTCCTCTCTGGGTTGTCAGTTTGTTTCTGTTCCAATTTAGCCAGGGAGTTGTACGCTGAGTCAGGGAGGATAAATTATTGCGGGACAAAAAGTGGTGCGAGTATTAGAACAATATTAAATACTGTATTATTGCATTTATATGGCAGCTGTTTATGTTTCTCCATGAATGTGTAAAATCCATGCTCACATCCCGATTTTAATTGATGTCTGACAAATCCAGACTTACTGTGGCAAAAGAAAATGAGAATGTTAATATTAACATAACTTTTCTCTTTGCTAACTGGATTTACATATCAACTCCTGGGATAGCATACATTTTCTTTTTTCTTTGTGCCTTGATATAATCACAACAGCAACAATTACCTCTATTAGGGGTCTTTCTATAGATATATAGGAATATGGATGAGGATGAATGACTTACTCTGAGAATTATTATTACTAAAAATCTAAGCATTGGCTTTGCTTCCCTTACAAAGTCTACTTTAGGAAATAATTAGTATTACATAGTAAATTCGAAGCACAGACTTATGTGTATCTTCACACTTATTTTAAAATACTTCTCTTTTATCTTTTCACAATAACTGTGAGGCTGATTATTATTCTTATATTAGGTGAAATCTGCAACTTCACATGTTGGCTCACCAGAGCAATATTAAGAGAGATAATCTTCAGCAATATCCACACAAATTGCATTCCTTAAAGCAAATCAATTGCATACTTTTAAGGTAAGTGAAATGATTCTTCACGGAGAAGTACCAAAATGTCCACTATGTGGTGCTGCTGTACCTGAATTACACAAAAGAGGGTAAAGCAGTACACTGGACCCTGAATTACACAAAAGAGGGTAAAGAAGTATAAAGTAATAATAATTCCACCCACAAACTCATTATCATCATCGTTCAAGCAATAGTAATTGGGAAGACAAAGAAGAAAATATGTGATACTTAGCTTATTACTATATGATGTAAAAGAAGCTATTTTCAACTTTGTTTCATATATGGAAAGAAAACTATCTTAGGAGAGAAGCTAATAAGTAAACGTGGGTGTTAATTTTTTGGAAAAACAATCAGAAAGAATACATAAACAAATTTTAGGGCATGCAAAAATTATAAATAAAGTCTGTGTGCATCAATATATACATACACAAACACACATACACATAGAGAGAGAGACTTTAGACAATGCTATGTTTTAACAATGTTGAAAAACTTTTGGCTAAGATAACAATTATTAATCTGGGAATTTGGTAAAAATTTTTTAGCAATCAGAATTTTACCAAAAATTTTTCAGAATTTTTTCTGTAGCAATCAGAATTCTATAGCAAGCCAAGTCATAAAAGAAAAAGAAAACCTTAATTTTGATTTTGACTCAAAATTCAAGCCCTATTTATTTTACTTTCAGGCCTATGGAGTAGCAATAGTTGCCAAAATACTAAGCATAAGCCGTAAATTTCATGGACCATACTTTCATTTACTTTTTAGGATTGAGATTTTGGAAGCTTTATAATGTTGATTATGATGATACCCAAGACTCAAGTTTAGGAAGGAAAGGAGGCAATAAGATCATGCCTGCTGTTAGTATAGTCATCACAGTTGTTGTGTAAAGGTAATGTGAAACAATGCAGAATATTTATGTTTTAACAGTTTCCATTTTATGCGACCTGTGGGGAATGAGAGTTATCCAAACTATATAGACTGTGCCCCTCTTCCTTCCGAAGCAGCGAAGCCTGCGATGAGAACATTACTGCTGCTCTGGTACTTCCCTCTTATGGAACAAATTTGCAAAGTCTATGGCAGTGATTCATAGTTCAGGAAAGACACACCTTTCAGAAGCAAAGACGAAGAAAGAAGGATACTATACGTTTAGTCTTTGCTATTTTTACCCTCTGGTTTTCAGTTAAATTGTGACTTACAATTATTTGGTTATGGTCACCCATTAATTCACCAAACAGAAGCTCTATTTGAGTCAAAGAATCCTTTTTTCAAGCTTAAAAGAAAATGAATCTGTATGTTCTTATACTTTCCCTGTAATATGTTCTGTCATTTTACTAATGCTGAAAGTCTATCCAATAGACCTGGACTCATCACAAATAAAAATTTAGAGTTTCATGGAAATGGGTAAAGAGTAATTAGTATTTTCATTAAAAATTAACAAATATAAAGATCAAATTAGGATTTTTTTTTTCTTGGCCCTTGTTTATAATATGCACCAAAAATTACTATTGTACTTAGGAAGTATTTTTAATATTGAAGTTGACCTAAATTGTATTGAAATACTTGAACCTTCTGGTTGGGTCATATGGCAGGGACTGTGTGCCACATAAAAATGCCTTTTATGTATTAATTGTGCCTGTATTTCTTTAGCATCTGCCTCTCTCATTGGACTACAGACACCACAAAGACTGTTTTATGTCAACAGTGTCTATGCAAATAGGTGCTTAAAATTTTTTGTAGAATCAACTGGCAAATGAATAAATGATGATAAACATGGCTGAATTAAATAAATGAAATATAAGCCAGGGCTAAATTCAACCTTAGTAAACGAATTTGTGAACTGTGAGCCATCCAGACTATTCCTAAGACTGAGTGTAGAAGTCCACTGGTAGGAGAAACATTTAAGATGCTAAGGAACTTACCACCTTGGTTGTTTCCTAAACTTTCTAGATCCTTAACTCCTACTGCAGAATACAGTTTTCATCTTTCTTTCTTCTTTCTTTCTTTCTTTCTTTCTTTCTTCTTTCTTTCTTTCTTTCTTTCTTTCTTTCTTCTTTCTTTCTTCTTTTCTTTCTTTTTTTCTTTCTTCTTTCCTTCTTTCTTTCTTTCCTTCCTTCCTTCCTTTCTTTTTCTTTCTTTTTCCTTCCTTCCTTCCTTCCTTCCTTTTCCCTCTCTTTTCCTTTCTTTCTTTTCTTTCTTTCTTTCTTTCTTTCTTTCTTTCTTTCTTTCTTTCTTTCTTTCTTTCTTTTTCTTCTCTCTTTCTTTCTTCTTTCTTTCCTCTCTCTCTCTTTCTCTCCTTCCTTCCTTCTTTTTTTTTTTTTTTTCTGGAATCTCACTCTGTCAACCAGGCTGGAGTGCAGTGGTGAGATCTTGGCTCATTGCAGTCTCCGCCTCCCGGGTTCAAGCAATTCTCCTGCCTCAGCCTCCTGAGTAGCTGGGATTACAGGCGTGTGCCACCATGCCTGGCTAATTTTTGTATTTTTAGTAGAGACGGAGTTTTGCCATGTTGGCCAGGCTGGTCTCAAACTCCTGACCTCAAGTGATTCGCCCGTCTTGGCCTCCCAGAGTGCTGGGATTACAGGTGTGAGTCACCGCGCCTGCCCAGCACCTTGTTTCCTGACTCTGCTGTTTCTTGACAATAAACCCAATACTCAGATAACAAATAGCTGCATAATACTTTCCAATTTCATCTATGATCTCTAGTCACACTAGATATGCCAGGTCCATGTCAATAAGCATTATTGCCACTCAGGCTGTAGTGCAGTGGCATGATCACAGCTCACTGCAGCCTTGACTGCTGGGGCTCAAGTGATCCTCCCGCCTCAGACTCTTGAGAAGCTAGGACCACAGCACACACCACCACACCCAGCTAGTTTTTTAAAAAAAAAAAATGTGTAGAGACAAGGTTTTGCTGTCTTGCTCAGGCTGTTGTCAAACTCCTGGCCTCAAGTGATTCTCCTGCCTTGGCCTCCCAAAGTGCTGGGATTACAGGCGTGAACCACACACGGGGTCCAACCTTGTGTTTGGTTCTGTGCTAGTATTCTATATACACCATGATGTTTTATTCCTTTATGCCTTTATTAATGGTGATTTCACCACCTTCAATACTTTTTCCTTCCTTCTTTACTTGTGTAACTACTATACATTTTTTTGTAATAAATTTTTTTAATTAATTTTTTTGCACACAAAACAATAAACATTTTCTAAAAATACATACAAACAAAAAGATGCGTATCAAACATATTAGGAAGGTTGCACATGGGAAGATGGGGAATAGAAATGGGGAGTGGGAATTAAAGAAAATAAATGAGAGAGGGACTTTGTATGGATCAATGATAATAACTCAATCCTCTATTTGACAAAGAAGAAAGAGAAGGAAGAGGAAGAAAAAGAAAGTGGGATAAAGGATCAGAAAGGGCGGAAAATAGAAAAATTAGAGTATGACTCCAGGGTAGACCTGTTTTGTTGTCACTGGGTTGGTTGGTTGGTTTGTCTGTTGTATTTTTCATATGTTTTGCCATGTTGGCCAGACTGGTCTCGAACTCCTAGCCTGAAGTGATCAACCCGCCTCGGCCTCCCAGATTGCTGGGACTACAGGCGTGAGCCACCACGTCCAGCCCCCAGATTGCTTCTGGCCTCCGTGGTATACCTCCCAGACGGGGCGGCCAGGCAGAGGCGCTCCTCACATCCTAGATGGGGCGGTCGGGCAGACGCGCTCCTCACTTCCCAGACGATGGGCGGCCGAGCAGAGGCGCTCCTCACTTCCCAGACGATGGGCGGCAGGGCAGAGGCGCTCCTCACTTCCCAGATGATGGGCGGCCAGGCAGAGGCGCTCCTCACTTCCCAGAAGATGGGCGGCCGGGCAGAGGCGCTCCTCACTTCCTAGACGGGGCGGCCGGGCAGAGGTGCTCCTCACTTCCCAGACGGGGTGGCCGGGCAGAGGCGCTCCTCACTTCTTCCCAGATGGGGCGGCCGGGCAGAGGTGCTCCTCACTTCTTCCCAGATGGGGTGGCCGGGCAGAGGCGCTCCCCACTTCCCAGACGGGGCGGCCGGGCAGAGGCGCTCCTCACTTCTTCCCAGACTGGGCGGCCGGGCAGAGGCGCTCCCCACTTCCCAGACGGGGCGGCCGGGCAGAGGCGCTCCTCACTTCTTCCCAGACGGGGCAGCCGGGCAGAGGCGCTCCTCACTTCTTCCCAGACGGGGCGGCCGGGCAGAGGCGCTCCTCACTTCTTCCCAGACGGGGCGGCCCGGCAGAGGCGCTCCTCACTTCTTCCCAGACGGGGCGGCCCGGCAGAGGAGCTCCTCACTTCTTCCCAGACGGGGCGGCCCGGCAGAGGCGCTCCTCACTTCTTCCCAGACGGGGCGGCCCGGCAGAGGCGCTCCTCACTTCTTCCCAGACGGGGTGGCCCGGCAGAGGCGCTCCTCACTTCTTCCCAGACGGGGCGGCCGGGCAGAGGCGCTCCTCACTTCTTCCCAGACGGGGCGGCCCGGCAGAGGCGCTCCTCACTTGCCAGAAGGGGCGGCCGGGCAGAGGTGCTCCTCACTTCCCAGACGGGGTGGCCGGGCAGAGACGCTCCCCACCTCCCAGACGGGGTGGTGGCCGGGCAGGGGCTGCAATCCCAGCAACCTGGGAGGCCAAGGCAGCCGGCTGGGAGGTGGAGGCTGCAGCGAGCCAAGACCACGCCACCGCACTCCAGCCCGGGCAACACCGAGCACCGAGTGAGCGAGACTCCGTCTGCAGTCCCAGCACCTCGGGAGGCCGAGGCGGGCAGAGCAGTCGGGGTCAGGAGCTGGAGACCAGCCTGGCCAACTTGGCGAAACCGCGCCTCCAGCCAAAGGAGAAAAAGCAGGAAGCGGTGGTGGCGCGTGCCGGCAATCCCAGGCAGCCCGCAGGCCGGTGCAGGAGAATCACGGGAGCTGGAGGCAGGGAGTCTGCAGCGAGGCGAGTAGATTCCAGCCTGGGCCACAGAGGGAAGAAAAGAAAAGAAAAGGAAGGAAGGAAGGAAGGGAGGGAGGGCTACTATACATTTTTTAAGGCTCATCTCGGGCATTACTTGCTCCATAAATCCTTTCTCGAGGCACAAAGCTGGAGTCCCATAAGCTGCTAAACATAGCTCTATAGGAGAACTTAGTATATTTTGTTTTGGTACACATAAACATTACCTGTTTATACGTCCATATGTTCCATTAGATTATGAGTTCCTCAAAGTAAAGCAATCAGAAGCACATTAAAGAGAAATACCTCCTATTTCCATTATCAAATATACAAACCTGGCCAGGCACGGTGGCTCATGCCTGTAATCCCAGCACTTTGGGAGGCCGAGGCAGGCAGATCACAAGGTCAGGAGATCGAGACCATCCTGGCTAACACGGTGAAACCCCGTCTCTACTAAAAATACAAAAAAATTAGCCAGGTGTGGTGGCGGGCGCCTGTAGTCCCAGCTACTTGGGAGGCTGAGGCAGGAGAATGGCGTGAACCCGGGAGGCGGAGATGGCAGTGAGCCGAGATCGCACCGCTGCACTCCAGGCTGGGTGACAGAGCGAGACTCCGTCTCAAAAAAAAAAAAAAACAAAAAAACCCCATATATATATATATACATATATATACATATACACACAAACCTACTTGTTTCAGTATCCAAATACTCTGTCTTACTTCCAAGAGAAATGGATGGGCAGCCATTGATTCAGCTAAGGCCAATTCATCTACTTGGGCACTTCCCTTGCACTTGATTTACAGTTTGTCTAGGTATAGAATTCTGTTTTGGAAATAGTTTTCTTTCAGGATTTTGACGCCATTGCTTCATTGTCTTCTTGCTTCCAGTGTTGCTAAGAAATCTAAATCATTCCTGTCATTCCCTCTTTGTTCATAAAAAGAACTCTGTATTATAGAAAATTTAAAATATGTTCAAAGAGAATTATATGATGAATGTATAATATAATGAATTCCCATGTACCCATCACTCCACAATTGTCAATGTATGCCAATTGCATTGCCTCTACAGCACATCCCCCACTTCTGATCTTTTAATTATTTTATTTTATTTGTTTATTTACTTCTTTTTCTGAGGCAGGGTCTGGCTCTGTCACTCAGGCTGGAGTGTAGTGGTGTGATCGTGGTTCACTGCAACTTTGAACTCCTGGCCTCAAGGGATCCTCCCACCTCAGACTCCTGAGTAGTTGGGATTATAGGTGTGCACCACCACGCCTGGCTAATTTTCTGTAGAGAAGGAGTTTTGCCATGTGGCCCAGGCTGGTCTCAAACTCCTGGGCTAAAGCAATCCGCCCACCTCGGCCTCCCAAAGTGTTGGGATTACAGGTGTGAGCCACTACGCATGGCCAACTTTCAATTATTTTAAATCAAAATCCAGAATTACTCTGTTTTATTGTAAATATTCAATATTTTTCTCTAAAAGAGATAAAGGATCATATTTCCAATCCTTTGCATGTAATTTGTTTTATTCTCTCTGAAAGTTTAGGAAATTATTTTTCTTCTTAGAGTTTTGAAATTTTATGATATGTCCATTGTGCCTGTTTTTCTGTGGGCCTTTTCTATCTGTAATCTCATGTTCTTTGCTTCCAAGAAACGTTCTTGAATTGTTTCATTGATGATTTCTTTGCCCCATTACTCAGATGTTGGACCTCTTAGAATGGTACGCTAACTTTCTTTCCTTTCTGTTTTTCATCACTTTGATTTTTGGTTCCACTTTTCTGACAGATTTTCTCAACTTTCTCTTCCTACCCACCTTATCACAGTTTCGATTTCTGCTATTATATTTTAATGTCTTAGAGTACTTTTCCAGTTCTCTGAATGTTTCTTTTTTATGGCATCTTGTTTTTGTTTCATGGATGCAATATATTCTCTCTTTTTCTTTTTGATAACATATATTTTTGAAGCTTCTCTGTCCTCCAAAGTTACCTTTTTTTCTTTGCTTATTTTGGGTTCCATCTTCTTGATAGAGGCTTTCTTCATTGGGCATCTAATTCCTTTGCTCTCTGCTCTTGATCAGTAAAGTGTGAGATTAAAAAACTGATGGGCACACTGAGCCTGTGGGAAAGACTTAACTTTGATCTTCACTGAAGTGGAATCTGGGTGGGCCATTTGTAGAGGAACCTCTGCAGTTAGTATCTAGGTCTTGCTCTTACACAGGTCAGATTCTGCAGAAAAGAGTTTTTCTCTTTCCTTTCTGGAGGAAGTTCTGGCTGCCAGCATTCTGGGAGTCGGATTGGGGAAGAAGACTAGGGTCTTCTTAGCACTAGATGTGGGATCACCAGATACCTACTCTCAAGACATCCCTCCTCTGTTTCCTCTAGGTTGGGGTTAGGGATTTGGGAATCCAACTGCTTCTCAAACAACTTTACCCACATCTCCTTATTTAGAAACCTGTTTTTACACTCAGTTTTAGATTTTTCCGGTGTTGCCAGTTTCTGATCCTTTTGAAGACTACGGTGCAAATTATGTTGGTTTTGAACTTTCCTTGCTGCCAGCTAGGGATGTGGGTTTCTCAGGAGTTATCACACATTGGTTAGCTTGCCAACTTCCAAAATTTTGTTGCTGCTGTATCCTTTACTATTTTCCCTACACTAGTAGGTTTAGGTATAAAACAAAACTCATTTATTATACTTCTGTGGGGTTTTAGGAGGGAGAAAAATAGGTGTGTATGTTCACATCATCTTAACCTGAAAGAGTCCCTCCTTTCCCCCTTTTTTAAACCTTAAAATCCCCCAATCATTGTTTAATATAAAAGTGAACCTATTTCTTATGGAGGGCTTATTGGTAAGATTTCTGGTGGCCAACACAGCCACCGGGGCCTCTGAAATTCTTGGATTTACAGTGAGGGGAGTCAGCTGGCAGTAGGGGCTGGTTGTACTGGGTGAGGATGTCTTCAATCTCCTTCTTGGAAGCCTCATCCATGTTTTTCTGGTAATAGGCTCTGGAGATCAACTGGCAGATTTTGTAAATCTAGGCCATTTGACCCATGGGCATACCAGTGAATTGGTCTTTGTCCAGAAGCAGAACAGATTCTGCTACTGTTGCAGTGTGCTTGGCTCAGTCATTTCCAGAGCCATCCATTCACCTTGTTGAAAGTGTTGGCCTGTTTGCGGTGCACCAAGACCCACACAGACTGCAGAGGGCCCTTGGAAAGTAGGGCTGCTGGTGAGGACAAGAGTGCCTACTGTGCAGCTCTGCAATCAGAAAAGGAATGGTCCCTTTTTGAAAATAACCTTCTTCCCTTGAATTCTGGGATTCCATACTTGCCTAGTTTTTTTTTTTTTTTTTTCTTACCTCGCTGGCCACCCAATCAAAAATAAGTATTTGAGAAATATTTTTTGGAGTGTTTTCTAGATGATAGGAGCCATTTAAAATAAAGGCAAAACAACAGTGATCAAAATAGACAAGTTTCTCTCTCATGGACCATATATTTTCCCTTTTCTTTACTGGGTTCTTATTGTTTTTCTGGCCTCTAAGTTATGTTGGGCCCCAAGGTATGGTCCCTATGCTTTTCCTTTTCTTCTTAAGTGATTTCCTTCAGTTTCATGGCTTAAAAACATCTATAAGATGATAACTCCAAATTTACATATTTACAACTCAGATCACTTTCCTGAATTCTAATCTCATGTACCTCATTGTCTACTCAACATAATCACTTGACGTCTGTAGTGGCCTGACTGGTGGTGCCAAAGAAGATATTCTACTTTCTAATCCCCAGATCCTATGACTGCTAACTTATTTGAAAAAAAAAAAAGGGGGGGGGGTCTTTGCATATTTAATTAAAGAAGTTGAGATTAGATTATCCTGGATTATCCAGATGGAGACCAAACCCAATGATAGGCATCCTTATAAGAGACATACAGAGGAAAAGACAGACACAGGAGAAAAGTCATTGTGGCTGGGCACGGTGGCTCATGCCTGTAATCCCAGCACTTTGGGAGGCTGAGGCGGGTGGATCACCTGAGGTCGGGAGTTTGAGACCAGCCTGACCAACATGGAGAAACCCTGTCTCTACTAAAAATACAAAATTAGCCGGGTGTGGTGGCACGTGCCTGTAATCCCAGCTACTAGGGAGGCTGATGCAGGAGAATCACTTGAACCTGGGAGGCGGAGGTTGCGGTGAGCCGAGATGGTGCCATTGCACTCCAGTCTGGGTAACAAGAGCAAAACTCCGTCTCAAAAAAAGAAAAGAAAAGTCATTGTGAATGTGGAGGCAAAGATTGGAGTGACGTGGCTACAAGCCAAAGAATGCCAGGGAATGGTAACAGCCACCAGATGCTTTATTTAAAATGAAGATTGGCAATAATCTAAATGCCAGTCCATAGGACATTGGTTAAATAATTATACCTCAGCCATTAAATGGAGTGCTGTGAATTGGTTAAAAATTAAAAAAGAACAAGAAAGTTCTGTATATGTAAGAATGAAATAATTTCATTTTAAGATCTTTTCCCTGCTGCTGAAGTTTTAGCTCACACACTTATTTGCTCTGTTTTATGTTTCTCTCCACACCACCTCCCCACTTCCTCTGACTCTTCTGTTCCTTCTCTCCTCCCCCTGCCTCTCTCTTTCTCTTCTCCTTCTCCTCATTCTTCTTTTCCCCAGCATTTTAAAAAGAAGTTTATTTTAAATTCAACATTTCTGGGTGTTTTTCAGGAGGAAGAATTTGAGGTTATATAGTTCATAATATTTATAGATATTCAAGTCCTTATTATTTTTTAAACATGTTTCTGCAAGTGGAAGCTGGGTAAAAAGGTCTGAACTTGTTAAAAAAAATTGTGGAAGCATATTGCCAAATTGCTCCTTAGAAGATTATACCAATTTGCATTCTTACCTGCAGTTAATAGAAATGCCCCCTTCCTTGAACTCTCATTGGCATTTGTGCTATCATTTTTTAAAATGCCAATTTGATGGGCCAAATTCATATCTCATTATTTTAATTTGCACTTTTAAATTATAGTGAGTTGAATGTTTTTTCAAAGTTATATTGGTCATCTGATTTCTCTTTTTATCTTTTTTAAAAAATAAAAATTTACACAAGAAAGGCATTGATCACATTCTCACCATATGTGATTGAAACCACAGAGGAAATACACAAATATATGATAACATGTGGTGTTAGGTAAGGAATCTAACTTTTTTTTTTTCAGAATTAACAAAATTTTAAAGCAGTTATTTATTAAAAATCTACCCTTTCTCTATTGATTAAAAAAGCACTTCACTAATTCTAAATCTGTATGTATTTTGGATGTGTCACTGGATTTGGAATCTTTTTCATTGATCTCTCTGTCTAGTATCACGCCAGAATTAAGTTGTCTACATATTTTGCCTAATAGTTTAAATTCTTCTATTTATTCTTTTGTTACATAATTTTGGAGTTGGAATTTTGAATGGAATTATATTACATTTAGAAATGAAATTTGGGAGATTTGAAATTTTAAAACATCAATTATTTTCATCTGAGAACAAGGTATTTTGCTCCATTTATTTAGAGCTTCTTTTAGATTATCCAGTAAAATTTGTATTTTTCTTTGTGTCAGCCCTGCATATTTCTTGTTAAGTTTACTGCAAGCTATTTGGAATTTATAGCCCCTTCCCCAATGGTTAGGTCACTTTATTGTGTTCTTTGTGTCATGTTATATGACTTGGTATCACTGTAGCTCCTGGCAGTACCCCTGCTGTCAGAATAGTTGATGTGAGCTTTGAATACCAAAGGTCTGGTGGATATTATTTATTCTTCTTGTGCTTGAATATGGCCACTTCTTATTCTTTTTACTCTTTTTGTTATGGCCTGTGGAGAGTTTACAGTGACCTACCACTGGACCAAGAACCAGAATCTGTAGTAGCCTTCCTCATTTACGTTTACAACAGCAGGTTGGCTGCCAATTTTTATAGTGCCATTCCACAGTGTGGAGAGTACACCACTTGTGCTTGTGATCTCTGCTTGCATATCTAATTTCAGGCACTTCCTTTCTCACAGGACTTGTCCCCACCCAGGGCCCCCTGAAGAACCCTTACTTAAAAAAGTTAATTGCTTGCTTCCATTTGAACCCAGAGGCTTGCTACTATATTTGTTAAATAACTACCTGATATTATAGAACATATAAAGAGCCTGATCCTGAATCAGAAAATTTCAAAAACAAAGAGAAAAACAATAGCCTTTTTCCATTGTAGCTCTTTATGCCATAAGTGGGGAGTTGATTTTGTTTGAAGGTAAAATAAAATCTTATTAAAAAATTGTTTTCCATTTTTTTCTTTTTTATTGTGGTAAAATACACATAAAATTGACCATCTTAGCCATTTTTATGTGTATAATTCAATAGTGTTAAGTATATATACATTGTTATGGAACTAATCTCCAGAATTTTTCGTCTTGTAAAACACAACTCTGCCCATTAAACAATAACTTTCTATTCCCTATCCCCTGACAACTACCATTCTCTTTTCTATCTATGAGTTTGACTATTGTAGGTAACTTTTTATAAGTGAAGTCATACAGTATTTGTCTTTTTATGACTGGCTTGTTTAATTTAGCAGAATGTTCTCGTTTCATCCGTGTTGTAGCATGCGTCAGAATTTCCTTCTTTTTTTTTTTTTTCTTTTTTGCTGGGGTGCTGTGGTGCAATCTTGGCTCACTGCAACATCCACCTCCCGGGTTCAAGTGATTCTCCTGCCTCAGCCTCCCAAGTAGTTGGGATTACAGGCATATGCCACTACACCCAACTAATTTTTGTGTTTTTAGTAGAGATGGAGTTTCACCATGTTGGACAGGCTGGTCTTGAACTCTTGACCTCAAGTGATCCATCCACTTCAGCCTTTCAAAGTGCTGGGATTACAGGCATGAGCCACTGTGCCTGGCCAAGAGAAATCTCACCATTTCTGTGGGTTTTTGTTTGTTTGTTTGTTTTTTAGAGATAGGGTCTCACTATGTTGACCAGGCTGGTCTTGAACTCCTGGCCTCAAGCGATCCTCCCATCTCGGCCTCCCAAAGTGCTGGCATTACAGGCATGAGCCACCCCACCCAGCCTCCTTCCTTTGTAGGACTGAACAATATTTCATCCTATGTGTATATCACATACATTCTTTTTTTAATTCATTTATCTGTTGATAAACATTGGGTTGCTTCCACCTTTGGCTATTGTGAATAATGCTGCTATGAATATAGGTGTCCAAATATTTTTTCAAGACCCTGTTTTCAAATACTTTCTAAGTGTTTTACTAGATTTATCTTATTTTATCCTTACTACAAATTTGTAATCAAAGTACTCTTAAGATCCCAGTTTTATTGATGCGGAAACTGAGGCATATAGAGGGTAAGTTATTGTGATTCTAGAACTCCTGTGTTTAACACCACTCTATACTGTTTTCCAACAGAAAATCTAGGTATCTTGCACCAAGAAGTGGAAAATAAAGAAGAGAAATGAGAACCATGTTTGCACTGGCTGTCTATAAAATAAGAGGTAGGCATTAACTTTTATCATTTACTATATTCAAAGAATAATTCAGTAAAAATTATATTCAGCCTATATCTCCTCTGACAGAATGAATTCCAGCAGACCCCAACCTTTTTGGTACCAGGGACCAGTTTCGTGGAAGACACACTGTGCGGGGCGTGGTTTCAGGATGAAACTGTTCCGCCTCAGATCATCAGGCATTAGTTAGATTCTCATAAGTAGCTCACAGCGTAGATCCTCGCATGTGCAAGTTCACAATAGGGTCCGCGCTCCTTTGGAAATCTGATGCAGCCACTGATCTGACAGGAGGCGGAGCTCAGGCCGTCCTACTGCCCTGTCCGCTGCTTACCTCCTGCTGTGTGGCCCGGTTCCTAACAGGCCATGGACTAGTACCTATCACTGGCTCGGGGGTTGGGGACCACTGAATTATAAATTTGAGAGCTCTCTTGATAATTCAGGAAAACAACTGGCTTTTGAGTTGCCTTTCAAAATAAATTGTATTCAGATGATTGCTTTGATATAAATAATCTAGTAAGGCTATTTCGTATTTTCAAAGTTAAACTCCCAATTTCCTGTTTGTGTAAACACAGCCATGATGAAATAGATAAGAAGCAAATTAAAAAGGAAAGAGAATGACTGGTCTGTGAAAACTTCATGAAACAGAGCTTCTTGTTTAAACTGCTACTATCTACAATTATTGCTTTTAGGGTATTTCTTACATACTAAAATATCCTGTATAATCATTTGAAATGTTATTCTAGGAAGGAAAAATGAGTTTGAACAATAGACTTTTCATTATTAAATAGCTCCTGTGGGAGATACGGAGAGCCTGGTGATGACTGTCACCCCACGGCGTGTATTCCTGTACTATTGATTCGACTGTGTCTTAACTTGCACATATTCCACATATGCTTTTGCAGCACAAATTCCAAAATCTCATGAGAAATGTAAAAATGTGTGCTGGGGACTGTTTCTTAACGGGTTGTCTATAAAGTAAGTGCGTGTGTTGCATATATCTTGATTTTTTTTTTTCATTTTTTTCAACTTAGCTGCACATTAAAATCATCCATCTTCCTTGGTCTCAAAACATGGCTGTATTTTCAGGATCAGGAAATAAATATGTTTTTGTTTCCTGCCCCCAAAATAAATTATTTGAGTTGTTTTTCTAGGCTGAATTGTATTTCACTTTCTTTTAGATTTCTTTGACCACCTGACATTTTTTCAGTTAGTGTAAAATTTATACCCAGTAAACACATTTCTTTCAAAAATGTCAAGTCCTTTCTAAAAACAGACACTATTTATTTATTTTTTTATTATACTTTAGGTTTTAGGGTACATGTGCACAATGTGCAGGTTTGTTACATATGTATCCATGTGCCATGTTGATTTCCTGCACCCATTAACTCGTCATTTAGCATTAGGTATATCTCCTAATGCTGTCCCTCCCCCCTCCCCCCACCCCACAACAGTCCCCGGAGTGTGATGTTCCCCTTCCTGTGTCCATGAGTTCTCATTGTTCAATTCCCACCTATGAGTGAGCACATGCGGTGTTTGGTTTTTTGTCCTTGTGATAGTTTACTGAGAATGATGTTTTCCAGTTTCATCCATGTCCCTACAAAGGACATGAACTCATCATTTTTTATGGCTGCATAGTATTCCATGGTGTATATGTGCCACATTTTCTTAATCCAGTCTATCGTTGTTGGGCATTTGGGTTGGTTCCAACTCTTTGCTATTGTGAATAGTGCCGCAATAAACATACGTGTGCATGTGTCTTTATAGCAGCATGATTTATAGTCCTTTGGGTATATACCCAGTAATGGGATGGCTGGGTCAAATGGTATTTCTAGTTCTAGATCCCTGAGGAATCGCCACACTGACTTCCACAATGGTTGAACTAGTTTACAGTCCCACCAACAGTGTAAAAGTGTTCCTATTTCTCAACATCCTCTCCAGCACCTGTCGTTTCCTGATTTTTTTAATGATGGCCATTCTAACTGGTGTGAGATGGTATCTCACTGTGGTTTTGATTTGCATTTCTCTGATGGCCAGTGATGATGAGCATTTCTTCATGTGTTTTTTGGCTGCATAAATGTCTTCTTTTGAGAAGAAAACAGACACTATTTAATACTTCTTCCACAAAATTACCCTCAAGATAGATGGAGAATGTTTTACAAAGTCTGATTAGTTTTGGTTGTACAAAGATATATGTAGCCGTGGATAAATAAAGAACACATTTGAGGCAATTTAAAAATCATCCCAACTTAAAAATAAGTAAAAGAAAACCTTGCAACTGAGAAAAATACAGAGATTAGAGGTGAAGTTTTTATAATTGTTACTCTACTCTGATCATATTTATACAAGGGGGTTTTAGGGTGACAGTACTGGAATCTCAACACAGGGATGTCGATGACAATATCTTAAGTTTAATACATTGCTTTTGGTTATGTGACAGGAACTCAACTCAAATTTGTTGAGATATGAACGTGATTTTACTTACTCACTGAATCCAAAAAGGGTTGAACAGGCAAAGCTGTGGCTTGGGCCTCAAGAAAAATTGGAACCAGGTCTTCAGTTGCTGTCAGCACCTTTGTCTCTGTTTCTTTCTCTGCAAGTTTACTCTGTCCCTGTCACTGTAGACCAGATTCTTTCATGTGGCAGGAAGCATGGCCCACTGACAACTGCCTGAGTCCTCCACTGTTAACCACTGTACCAGACACTGCTGCTGCCCTAAACATGTGCCCTCGGCCCATCTCTGAGGTCACTTGTTGGAGAATTGTTCATCTATGGGTCCCAGACCTCCTACCTCAAGCACCTACATCTTTCTGTCTGAGGACGTTCTCTGGCTGGGGGCTGGGAGAAATGGGCTGGGATGGTAGGACAAAAGTGCCAGGCGGTTAATAGGCCCAGGAGTAACCCTCAGCCACAGAGGATGGGAATGTGTGCGTAAATACATTTCCTTATACTGCAGGGAGTGCATTGTGAGTTTTGTTCTATAGACCTCTTAGAGGGTGCCCAGCAGGACTGAACATCTTTTATTATTGCTTTCTCCTTTCCCTTTCTCACTTCCACACTCTCTTACCATGCTTCCTGGAATCAGCTCCCAAATAAACTGATGGAATCCAAATCCTTGTTTCAGAGTGAAATTTTGAGATAATCTAGACAAGGACAACCACCAAAGAATAACAGGTTTGGGTTTCCTTTGTGACCCAGTGTAAAATCGTGGAGAAATTGTTAGATTGGCTCATCTTAGGTCGAGTGTTTACCCACAGGCCAAGCAGCTGTAGCCATGTCTTGTAAGGACATGGCATTCACATAGCTAGAATAGGGAATAAAGTATTCTGAGTCAGAGATAAAGGGAGAAAGAAAAGGAGCAGGTTAAAAACACAGGAGGGGCCGGGCGCGGTGGCTCACACCTGTAATCCCAGCACTTTGGGAGGCCGAGGCGGGCGGATCACGAGGTCAGCAGATTAAGACTGTCTGGCTAACAGAGTGAAACCCCGTCTCTACTAAAAACACAAAAAATTAGCTGGTCATGTTGGCGGGCGCCTGTAGTCCCAGCTACTCAGGAGGCTGAGGCAGGAGAATGGCGTGAACCTGGGAGGCGGAGCTTGCAGTGAGCCAAGATCGCGCCATTGCACTCCAGCCTGGGCGACAGAGCGAGACTCCGTCTCAAACAAACAAACAAACAAACAAAACACACAGAAGGATATTATTCACAGAAGATAGGATATATTGGGATGGTGCATTGGTTGGGCATATAGGACAATAGATATTTACCCATAAAATAGTTAATAGCGTGGTTTATAAAAAGTTTGTTCTGATTCAACGTTTTTTGATAATTTTATTTTAAATTAATTTCAAACTTAATAAAAAGCTACAAGATTAGTCAAGGAACTCTCATATGCCTATTGCCCAGATTTGCCAACAACTTATGTTTTGCTTCATTTGTTTTTATAATTAGCTCTCTCTGTAAATGTATATATACATCTACACACACATATATATACAAATAACTCCATATATACAAATATATATTCATGTGTATTTTTTCCTGAACCATTTCAGAGAATGTTATTTTATTTTATTTTACTTTATTTTAAGAGACAGGATCTCATTGTGCTGCTCAGGCTGGTCTTGAACTCCTAGCCTCAAGCAGTCTTCCTGCCTGTACCCCACTTGTATCTAGGAAGAAACGAACTTGCTTTTGATTTTACAGGCTCATAGGCAGAAGGGACTTGCTTGTCTTAGATGAGACGTTGGACTGTGGACATTTGAGTTAATACTGAAATAAGTTAAGACCTTGGGAGACTGTTGGGAAGGCATGATTGGTTTTGAAATGTGAGGACATGAGATTTGGGAGGGGCCAGGGACAGAATGATATGGTTTGGCTGTGCCCCCACCCAAATCTCATCTTGAATTGTAACTCCCATAATTCCCTCATGTTGTGGGAGGGACCCAGTGGGAGATAATCAAATCATGGGAGGGGTTCTCTCATACTGTTCTTGTGGTAGTGAATAAGTCTCACGAGATCTGATGGTTTTATACAGAGAAACCCCTTTTGCTTGGTTCTCATTCTATTTTTTTGCCTGCTGCCATATATGTAAGATGTGACTTGCCCCTCCTTGCCTTCTGCCATGTTTGTAAGGCCGCCCCAGCCATGTGGAACTGTAAGTCTACCTTATATTATGTCTAGCTCTGAGTAGACTAAAACATAAAAGAGAATGTTCATTGATTTAAGCTAGACAATACAGTATCATTGGATTGTAGATGTAATCAAAGTGTCAGTGATGAATTTTTCAAATCATACTTTTTAAAAAAATAATACTATTCAAAGGTGGTGTTTAACCAAAACTTCATACAGCATGTGGATATGTTGAATATATCATAGATATTTATAGCTAGGTGGAACTAGAGATTATTTAGTGCATTGTACAGAACAAAAACTTTAGATGTACTGAACTTAGGAAATTTGACTATGGTAGTCCACAGAAAGTCAAGAGTAGATCCCACATCCTCCTGATATCCTGATCCCTTGCCCAGTGTGCTCTTTCAATTCTGCCCCAAGTCATCAAAACTATGCTACCCACTGAAGCTGTCATCTAGATTCCTATTTGTGATTTGGAGTTAATGCAATTTTCAATGTAGTTGATTAATCTCATTATCAAATGAAGCTTTACCTGGAAAGTTTTTACTTTAAGGGCTACTATCTAACAAATGATACTAAAAATTAAGCAGCTCTTCTGTACCTCAAAACATTCTGCCAATAGAAAGCCCTCCATATCTCAATGAACAACTGTTTTAATACCTTCATTTCTGATGTTTAGATTCTTATATTTTAGTTATTGTTTTTAATTAGAAAAAAAGGAGTCTCCACTCATTATATTAATTTAAGAGCAATGCACTTCAAAGGAATGCAGATCCATTCCTCTCAGTTGTGACAAAACAAGGGAGAGCAGAGCTCTTTAACAGGAAGATGTGGCTGAAAGGTCTTCTGGTGTAGTGGGAAGCACAAGTGCTTTAGAGTCAGTCAAATGGAGTTTCAAATTCTGTATCAGTCAATATTTGCAGTATGGCTTGGGCACATTAAGCAACCGTTCTGAACTTCAGTTTCCTTATCTGTGTAATAGGAGTAATAATATTAATTATTTAACTCTCTCTGCTGCTGTAAGCACTTACCCTTCTGGATGACAGAAAATGTATTTTAAAGTCTCTGATGTGGTGTCAATGCTCAATGGGCTATTTTAGCAATAATTTTCAACTGGGTAATTGTCCAAGACCTGTGCTATGAGTAGATAGTGAGAAGCATCATTATAGGGTGAGGAAGCTGATCCTATCAGCTGGTGCTAAAAATCATTCAAGACAGTCCATACAGTTAGTTACCTTTTAAATTTGCTTTGCTCCAGGTTTGGGACTAGCAGTTAGCAAGTGTTCCCCTCTTCTCCCCTACTTCTGTGACTGGTTAGTTGCATTTAAAAAACCCCAAAACCAAAACAAACAAAAAAAAAAACCAAAACTTTCTTTACTCTTTAAAGTTGCCCTAGATTTTTTATTTTCATAGGTTTCACCAGCATAAGAATGCTTTGGGTTAGGGGGTCCTCACAGCAGGACTTGTTCTGCACTCCCCTTGGGTGGCCAATGCTGTGATTATGTACCTCTTTCTTTTCTTAATTGAAAATGTGACTTAAGTGTCAGTTGTATGTTAGTGAAACCAGACGTGGTAAAGAGGCTTCTTGAAATGTGAAATGATATTTATGCTTTTTGCTTTTGTATTAGTTTTCTCATCTCTAAAGCAAATTAATAAAATAAATTTCACAGTTTTTCATAGAAACATTTCTTCCCAGGTTAGAGTCAGTAATGTCAAGTTAGGCATGAATTACAAAGTTCTGAAAATGGGACCTATAATGAAAACTGCAACTCAACTATGTAAACACAGCTTTGAACATGTGAAGTGATGATACAGACTCAGTCACTGCCTGAATAGATTTCTCTACTTTCAAGTCCCATGGAATTGTTCTTCTCTATCCTTCTCTTCCTGTCTAAACAGAAAATATACCAATTGTATTAGCAGTTATCAGTATGAATCAGCTGCTTTTGAGCCTGATAATTTTCTTGGAAAAATGTTTTAATAGCAATTTGCCCAGCACATGACACTCATAGAATTGCTAATTTGGGAGGAAAAGGGAAGGTCACCAGCCCAACCTCCCATTTGCAGTAGGCATTCCCTATTCAGTTTCTGAGAGATGGCTAACTAGGCTCTAGATCATTCAAAATGATAAAATAAGTCATTCTAAGGAAAAAGGTGAGTTTCTGTATTTTGGGCTTTACAATCCTTTCTACTTCATTTTAATCATCATTTTCCAGAAAAAGAAAATATAAAACGAAAGCAAACTGGACGCTGTATTATAAACATGCACATGGGCATTCACACCCTCACAGATGCTTAAAATATTAATTAAAAGTCTGGTGATGAGACTGCTGAGCCTGATAATGAGTACTGGACATTTTACAAACAGCAGTCATGTGCTAGATGCAATGGCGTATCACAGCCAGGTGTGATTTGTGTGCTCTAGCAGGGAGCTCTCAATCATAAGCCACACAGAGGTTCAGTCTCCTGGTATCTTTATTTCAGAAAGAGCCAGCAGGTGATGGGAAAGCTGTAACAGCTGAAAATAGAACCAGATATGATAAAAAGTACAAGTAGATTTTTTGTGGCATATTGTAAGCTTTATTTCTTGGTAGTCTTATATAGTAGGAAATTTTGTTTTCTGCCTGTCTTTTTATCTGTCCCTTGGGGAGACACTTTGACGATCAGTCCTGGTCTCATATTGAGACTTCCAGCCAAAGACTACTGCTCATGTTGGGCTGCAGTTCCTGCTAGTGCCTCATTTGTGTGTGAGGTGGAGGAATGACCATGGAGAGTCGGGAGGGAACAGCTGTCTGTCACATAGCAAACAGGGACGGCTGCAATCAAGGCCAAGCTGAAACACATGGCGGGCTACAAGGCTTTCAGAGCTGCTGAAAATTGAATCCTTCCTTTTAGCTCCTGACCCTATCAAATCACAATGCAGGAGTTATTCTTAAGAAATTAGAGTTTCTAATTTTTATTTTACTCCACACATTTGCTTCTGTTTTTACTCATGGTAACCAAAAGAAGACCTAAAAAGCAAAGAGATTAATGTTTCGAGAGGTTGAGAGCAAACGTCTCTACTGAAACCTCACTTGTACTAACCAGTAGGCACTCACAGAGTTCAGTTCTGTTTTCCACAGCTTGAGTCTCTCAGCGCCAACCTTTTGAATGAATGCTCTTACGCTATCTATTACTAACCATTGAGGCTACCTTATGGTTACTGTTTATTATATACCAGTGGGTCATACAAATGAAAGATTAAGGTCACTATATGTTTATTTGCCATTGGAGATGACTTTAAAAAAACAAATTCGGCGGCTGCAGAAATGAAATGTTTAGTCATTCCTGAGCACCGATGTGGCCAGAGCAGCCTGTTTACCAGGTTTTAGACACTGACTACTTTCAGGACTCAAGAAATTCTAGCAATTAATGCTTGTTTAGGGTTGTTCCACCTCCTTAGCAGGGCGATTCTACCCATCAGCCACAGTTTATTGACAATCCTTCATGTGCCAAGCACTCTACTAGGTACTTTGGAGAATTACAAAAGAAGAAGGCACACATTAAATTGTAAACTCCTCAAGAGGAATTCAACCAGAGAAACATAAATAAATAGATACCTGTAAATGTAAGTGACAAAATAAAAATCAGTTCTATTCCCCTGAGTGTACTTGGTGCCCTTAGTAATAGATGTGTTACTCCCATGCCATGGGCACTAGGAACAGATACTTTTAGGGGGTCAGGAAATAAAAATCTCGTTAGTGTTTTTTCTCTCTTGTCCCCAAAATGGTAACTGTAGTGCCATAGTTTCACAGTTCCTAATTAGTAAAGTATGCAACACAGTTTTGACTGAAAAACAGCAATGTTCTCAAGTATCAGAAATGATGCTTGAATTTGGCAAAGTAGTCAGTCCCAATTATGCAGTGAACATGCTCTTTTTTGGAACTAAAAGGCCAGGATAGCATGTGTGGGATTCTGAGGATAGACTCTGTGATGCCATGGATCTAAACTAGGCTTGTCAATTTAGTTAATTCACTTAAGAAACACTGATTGAATGCCAACTACCTGCCCAATTCTGTTTTAGATTTGCGGGATTTAAAAATGAATAACAGAGAGGACTTTTTCTCAAAGAGTTCATAGTATGGGTGTATATGGGTGAAGGGGAGAAGCTTGGGTGGAGTGCAAGTAAGCAGAAAATTGTATTACCTTATGGCAATTGCTATAGTGATTTTTATATTCTACTTCGATTTTGTAGTAGGGTTCAGAAGGTTGGCAGCTGGCTTTTGGATTAACACCTCTAGTAAAGTAAAGGAAAGTCTACAGGTACTTAAAAATCAAATCAAAATTATTGACAGGCTCAGGGAAAATGCCGGCTTCAGCCCTGAGTGGCTACGGTCCCTCTTTAATAAATTCCAGTCTGCTTTATGGAATTGGTTAACCCCTTTATTAAGACCTCTCTTGCTTATTTGTCTTCTTGTATTGATATTTAGACCCTGTATACACAATACTATACCTCAAATTGTTTCTTCTCGCCTAGAAGCAAACTCCAAATGGTGCTGTAAACTAACTACACATGGACATGCCATTCTTCGGAGGACCCTTAGATCCACCCCGGGAGGAGCCCTAGCTGCTGTTCCCCATTTGACGCCCCTTTTCAGCAGGAATTAGCCAGAAGGAGTCATTGCCTCAAACCCCCTAACAGCAGTTAGTGTGGCATCTCCACATGGGGGAATGTTGTAGGAGTTATTAAGAAATTATTTTAGGCAGATAGACAGGAAAAGGGGTCCTTGGGAAGTTTTCGGGTTTTTTTGTTTGTTAGCTTTTTCTTTTTTGTTTTGAGATGGAGTTTCACTCTTGTTGCCCAGGCTGGAGTGCAATGGCACGATCTTGGCTCACCACAACCCCTGCCTCCCAGATTCAAGCGATTCTCTTGCCTCAGTCTCCCGAGTAGCTGGGATTACAGGCATGCACACACCCGGCTAATTTTGTATTTTTGGTAGAGGGGGGTTTCTGCATATTGGTCAGGCTGGTCTTGAACTCCCGACCTCAGGTGATCCGCCTGCCCCGGCCTCCCAAAGTGCTGGGATTACAGGCGTGAGCCACCGTGCCCAGCCCGAAGTTTTCCTTTTTTAAAAGCATTCCGCAAAAGTTTCTTGTAAAGCCCTGGCTCTAGAGCCAGGCCGGCAATCTTTGATATGCAAACGCCAGCCATTAGAAACTGGGTCCACCCAAACATGGCGATTCCAGCGGCCGCCTTGCCCTTTCCCCACAGGTTTCTGGCAACATGGCTGCCCCCACGTATCCCCAAGTGTGTAGAACGTCATGGTGCCCTGCATTTGTATATTAAAAGGCTAGGGTGGGAGGGCCAGCTTTTTCGCGGGCTATGTGAATGACATGCCTAGTCAAACCAATCCCCTGGACCCTATGCAAATCAGACACCGCCTCCTGCAGCCTCTGTAAATACACCTAGCTGGTATCTGTGGCAGGTGGGATTCCCTCTTTCGGCTTTTGAGCCCCCGTCCCTCTGTCTCTGTACAGGGGAGCTTCTTCCTTCTCCCTTCCTTCTTGTCCCTTCTTGCCTGTTAAATTCGCCTCTCGTTAAATTAAAAAAAAAAAAAAAAAAAAGAGGTTGGCAGCTGTGCTGCTACTAACATTTCTGAGGGTGGGGGGGATTTTGAGAGATGGTTCTGTTGCTGTGTATAAGTGTTGTGGGTCAGGGACTTAAGGAACAAAATAGAGTTATGCTGTCTCCCGGAATTCTAAAATTCTGGGGCAGTGAATTCTCAGGCATGACCATAAGGTGGAAGAGAGTGTGTAATACTCTCATTGTCAGTGCCTGGTCTATTTCCTCTCTGGCTTGTCATTGTAGTTCACTACTATTGCTGGCTTCTGACAACCTGATCAAGTATCCTCTGGCAACATGGGCAGGCGGGGTAAGCCAGGAATCTAATGATCCCTTCCCAGACCTCCAGCCCCACCAGTAACTGATGGGAGGAGGTGTATGTGTCCCAGTTCTTTCACTTCTCTGGTGGGATAACTCTGAGACTTGACATGTGGAGTTCCAGAGAGCAATTAAGTTCCAGTTGCCCAGAGTGGGTGACACAGGCAGAGTGAAAACACATCTTAATTAGCTGACTTTTTTTCCTCGTGTCTCATTTCTTTATTCCTTCATTGGGATGACATCCAAATCAACTGCAGCACTCAAAACTTTGTTTCAGAATCTGCTCTAAGGGAACCCCGTCTTTGCAAACAATTGTTCACTGACATCCTGGCTGAAAACTAACTCAGCTGGTGGAAGTTTTTGGATGATCCTAGACAGCTGGTAAGGGTGGTCTTTATCAATCCCTCTTCTCAACCAATCCAGTTTTTTTCCTCTCCTGGGCCTTAATAAGATAAAGAATGTCCAAAGGTGAATGGCTGTAGATAAATATTCATGTTCTCAGCCTTACCCATAGACTCCTGCTGACCTAGGCTGATTTTCAGATTTGTTATGTGTAATTGGGTAAATTCCATAATGTGTAAATTTGCCTTCTTGGCTATAAATATAAATAGGTCTGGAGTGGGCCAGTCTATGAGTTGACTTACATGAGGCATTCATTCATTTATTCAAAAAATACTTATTATGTGCCAAGCCCTATACTAGGCACTGTGAATGTAGCATTAAACAAGGTAGATTTAAACTCATCCTTTATTAGGCTTTGAATGCAAAGCTTATAGAGATGGCAAAAATGAAATTGTTACAGGATTCTTGGGATGTCACTTCACCAGCTGGAAACCTGTGTGGCCAGCTGTGCCTTTGCCTGAGATTTGCTCAGGGCCACTGGGGCCACTCAGCCTGGAAGGCTGTGCTTGGCTCCTGTTACTGGCCTGGATCCCGTGCCTGCCAAACGTAAGTGGAGTGGTGAGAGGTATGTGAGGGAGCAAGTGTGGGGTCTGGTCACTGCACACAGCCAGGCATACTGGCTGCGGTGGGGCGGGCAGCTTCAGGTGCCAGCATGGGCGCCAGCTCCCTGTGAGGCTGTGGCTGGACTGGGCACCCTGCAAGCAGCTTCCATGGCTGGCATGGGGCAACATGGTGGCGCCTGGAAGGTTGGAGATGTCAGGAACTGCAGAGCCCCAAAGACAGTGTCACAGCCCTGGCTTGGGGAGGTCCTAGGTCTGGGCTTTCTGAAGGGCTGCAGCTTTTCTCTATTTTTGTCACCCGCAATATGGTGAGCAAGGGGCATGTTTCAGCCCTGTCTGTGTTACAGCTCTTTCATCCCTGCCATTCGATGGGTCTCACATTCTTGTCTTGCACCCAGGAAGAATGAGGTATGTGGACAAATGGAGGGTGCGCAAGGTGAAAAGGAGCTTTATTGAACAATGGAACAGCTCAGGGGAGACTCACAGTGGGTAGCTGCTCTCTGTAGCCAGGGTGTCCTGACTAGTGTTCAGCCCTTAACAGAGAGGAAACCCTGGAGTGGGCAGCTCCTCTCTGCATCTGGCTATCCCAGTGTCTCCTGATTCTGGGGTTTTTATGGGCTTCATAAGGGAGGAAGTGCATGCTGTTTGGTCCATGGGTGGCCATGGGCAGGCCAGAAAAAGCACTATAAGTTCCCATTTCTGTCATTGGGCTGGTAGCCTGGCCCCCAAGCTTCTGGCCTTCCCTGGCTTGAAGGTGGGGCTTCACTGGGGACCCACCCCTTTTCATCCAGGAGCCTGTCTGCCTTCTGCCGCTGTTCATGGTGCCCAGGCTGTTCATGCCGAGGGGTGCCTGCAGGCCCATGCCAAGCTGCCCTTACCCTCGACTTAGTCTCCCTCTCATGCTCGTTGGTGCCCAAAGTCCAGAGTGGGCCGAGGTGGAAGGAAGCTGGCATGTTAGTGCTGCTCCAAGCATGCACACACGCTGCAGAGAGATTGTCCAGATAGTCACAGCACCCAGGCTCAGCCTCAACTTTGGTCTGAGATTGAAGTGGGTGCCGGGAACAGGGAGAGGCCAGGCAGCAGGAGCAGGCATTTCTGAGCCTGTGGGGGCAGGGGGTCTTCCTGGGCCCCCAACAGTACAGAGATGCCTGGGTCCGCAGCCATGGCTTGGGTGGCTGCAGCTGCACCTGGGAGGGCGGGGTTCCTGCCTGTTCCCAGACTCCAAGAGCACAGGGAGACTTGCGTCTGAAGCCATAGCTGGGAGGCTGCAGCTGTGCCCAGGGAGTGTGAAGCTCCCGCCCTGCCAACACAGAAGGGAGTGGGGCTTCCACCTCTTCCCGGCTCCCACCGGCTGCATGAAGTGCACAGCCCCAGCTGTACCTCCCACACTGCAGCCAGCGTCATGACAGTGGCCACTCTAGAGGGGCTGCTGCTGCCATCAAAATGGTGGCAGAAGCTGGGAGGTATACAATAGTTACATTACACGGAAATACATAACCTATGAGAAAAGGAGAGTAGAGACCATTTGGTAGTAGAAGGAGAAGCTGAGAGAGACATATTAATAGAGGCAGAGATGAAGACTTGCAAGGTCATGGTAATGTTAAAACACTAGATTTTTGGGACCCATGAGCCTGCTGATGAGATGGCAGTAAAGTAACTGAGTTGTAAAAGCTTCACTGGGTTCCAAGGATAACCCAATTTCCAAACTCCATTCCATGAGCTGCCTCTGCTTTAGGTACTGTTCATCCATGTCTTTGGGATCTGAGATTCTGGTTTCTTATTTTCTGATGTATTATAATTGTTATTATTTTTACAACAGAACTTCATCAGTTAAGGAACCTGTGAGTGAATTCTTTTTCATTTTATAGCTGATTAACACAGAACTGTGAACATGAAAATTAATTCTCTCTTTTAACAGATAATGAAACTGAAGCCCAATGAGGCAAAGTGATTTTCTGTTGAAGTAAAAACTCTGACTCCAAATTCACAGCATTTTAGATCTATCATAACAAATAATAGTAACCTCACTTACTGTGAAGAGGCCCAGAAACAAGGCAATCTGTAGAATAGCCAGCATCCTAAAACTGGCATTTCATATAGTTTTCAGAGGTTCATAAAAATCCTGTACATTTCACTAAATTTTCACTGGTCCAGTTCATATTTGTCAGTGCAATCCTCCAATCGTCCTTTTTGTTTTTGGTTTGTTTTGTGTTACCCTACATACATTTTAGTCAGTAGTATCAGGTTCACCTGGGAAATTGTCAGAGATGTAAATTAACAGGCCCCATCCAAAACCTATTAAATCAGAAATTCAAGGTTTGGAGTTGAGCAGTTTGTTTTGATGAGCTCTTCAGGTAATGCTGATGGCATGCCAAAGTTTGAGAGTCTTCACTTTAGGCTAAGAAAATGTCTGGATCCACTTGTAGCAAATATTTTCCTATAAAAAAAGTTTTTAAAGAAGAAACAGTATATTATCTTAAAAATTAATCTCTTTGATGCTTTTTAGGCCTATTTTTGCTGTTTTGTTTTGTTTTGTTTCGTTTTGTTTTGTTTTTGAGACGGAGTCTCGCTCTGTCGCCCAGGCTGGAGTGCAGTGGCGCAATCTCGGCTCACTGCAAGCTCCGCCTCGCGGGTTCACGCCATTCTCCTGCCTCAGCCTCCTGAGTAGCTGGGACTACAGGCGCCCGCAACCACGCTCGGCTAATTTTTTGTATATTTAGTAGAGACGGGGTTTCGCCATATTAGCCAGGGTGGTATCAATCTCCTGACCTTGTGATCTGCCCGCCTTAGCCTCCCAAAGTGCTGGGATTATAGGCGTGAGCCACCGCGCCCGGCCTATTTTTGCTGTTTTTATTGTTGATGATGATGATGATGATGATGATGATGTGTGTTTGTATCTGTGCGTTTTTCAGTTCTAGGTACATGAAATCCACTGGTGTGCTGGTAAATGTTTAATAACCAGTCCTCTGGAAAGGAGAAAGGTGAAGACCCCATTTATACATTTGCTCATTTCTGTGGTGTAAATACTCTGAAAATAGCTGATTTTGAGCTACCAACATGACATTACTGAAGATGGAGCTGGGAAGAGGTGAGCATAAGTGACACTCAAAAGTCAGTACTGGCTGCACTCATTACTTTGGATTCCATAAATTTAAGCATAAAGTTTGAGATCTAGTTGTTATACTTAAATGTTAGCTGAATGAATTGTGGACGAGTAAACTAAGACTATGGGACTGGAATTTTATTTTTTGGGTAGGGAAAAATTTAGTGTGAATAAAGACTTTAACATCTCAGAGTATTCTTCCTGGATTTTAGTGAACGTAACAAAAGTAACAACAGAAAGAAAATTAAGAATGCATTTATTGAGAATGTATTCTTTAAATAGCACTCTTTATTACATACTGTAACAAATCAGGCTATTTAAACACAGGCTGTTTTCAGCATAGCACTTTATGGCAATAAAACAGTTTGCAAATCAATTTTATTGTTCCTCTCTGCAACCTCAAGAGGTAATAGATATGAGTTCCCTATTTTTACAGATGAAGAAAGTAAGGCACAAAGAGATCTTCAGACTTTCACATAGTGTGTTAATAGAAAAACTGGGATTAAGACTTGAGTCCTGGAATTTCCCAGTCATAGTTTATTAGGTTATGTTTTCTGAAATGTGCATAATTTAAAATGAGGCTTTAATTGGCTTTGGTCTGCAGGGGTGGCTATGCTTTCTATTGGTACAGTGTGGCAGACCTGAGCTACATTATGATGCTTGTCCTGTCCCTTCTTGCCAGCCTTGATCTGTCCAGAGTCTTCGCTGAGAAGGGCCCTTAGAGGGCCATGATTTTCATAGGATTCCTAAAATCATTCGTCCCCCAAACCACAGCTGCTTGGATTAGAGGTGAACACCAGACCTAGGGGTGACCGATCGATAGATTGGACTGTGGCCTAAACATAACAGGACTGTCATACTCCTCTCCAGAATTTGGAATAACAAAGAATGAGAAAATTAGTGTGGGAGCTGCAAGGTAAAAATCATGATGTAAAGATATGCTGGAAAGGCCAGGGTGGACTGTGGTTAACTAAAATCACGAGAGCAGAAATTACTAGTAAGTAGAAAGTTTGACTTAGAGAACAGATAGAATGATTAGATAAGGAAGCAAGTCGTTAGAGTGAGAAAAAGAAATAAATATTCAGGAAAAATAAATAGACACCATGAGAGACAAACCTGTAGCAATTGATAGCTGGTGGAGACAGAGCAGCCAGTTCTTAGGGCTGCTCCTGTGACTGGCGGCTTTCCAGCTTCTATCCATGTATATACGTACCAGTTCTGCTGCACAAAACAGGAACTCTGCATTAGTGACTTAGCCCAAAGGGGGTTTGTAGTCTTCACATAACAGGAAGTCTGCAGGCAGGCGGCTCAGGGCTGGAGCAGCAGCTCCACAACATCAACAACACACCAAGCCGCGCTAGCTTTCCACTTCACCATCCTGGACAAGCAGCTTTTCTCCTCACATTTGCCATCTCACAGCCTCCACCTTCACATCTATTTCCACGAGAGAAGAAATGATGAAGATAAATGTGTTTTCCATGTATAAGTATCAGGAATGCAAAACTTCCCCCCAAAATCCTGCTTTTTTTCTCATTACCTAAACAGTGACATGGACTCTTTGCAACAAAAACTTTTTTTTTTTTTTGAGACACAGTCTCACTCTGTCACCACGGCTGGAGTGCAGTGGCATGATTTCGGCTCATTGCAACCTCCACCTCCTGGGTTCAAGCGATTCTGCTGCCTCAGCCTCTCGAGTAGCTGGGATTACAGGCGCCTGCCATTATGCCCAGCGAATTTTTTGTATTTTTAGTAGAGACGAGGTTTCACCGTGTTGGCCAGGCTGCTCTTGAACTCCTGACCTCATGATTCACCCGCCTCGGCCTCCCAAAGTGCTGGGATTACAAGCGTGAGCCACTGCACCTGGCCCAGAAAAACTTTAAGAAATACAAACCCTTCTCTTTTTCTGTTTTTAGCTTACCACATTGTTGCCCGGGACAAAATTGGGAGTCCAGGGCTGGGTGCGGTGGCTCACACCTGTAATCTCAGCACTTGGGAGGCCAAGGCAGGTGGATCATGACGTCAGGAGTTCAAGACCAGCCTGACTAAGATGGTGAAACCCCGTCTCTACTGAAAATACAAAAATTAGCCACACATGGTGGCATGCACCTGTAATCCCAGCTACTCAGGAGGCTGAGGCAGGAGAATCGCTTGAACTCAGGAGGCAGAGGTTGTAGTGAGCTGAAATCACACCACTGTACTCCAGCCTGGGTGACAGAGTGAGACTCCATCTCAAAAAAAAAAAAAAAAAAAAAAAAAAAAGAAAGAAAATTGGGAGTCCAGTTAGGAAGAAGAAGGGAAAGATTGGTGAAGCAACTAGCATTGCTTTCCCAGCATACTTGTACCTAGACCCCCACTACTTGAGGAACTCGTGTGAATCTTGAAATAAATTTTCAAGATTAGAGGTAAGAGGTATGTGGTTGTTCCAGGAAAGGTAGTCTGGTCATCAGTCATCATAATTCTGCTGTCTCCGACTTTGAGCAAATATAGCTGGCCCACCCAGAAGAGTGCTATCTTCTTTTAAAGTACTTGGGGGAAAAAATCCAAAACATTAACTGCTAATAGCAAATACGGATTTGTTAACAAGTTGTGCCACACTAACTTTATAAAACATTTTTAAAAATTACACTGAGAGGTGGGGAAATGCTGTAGATACAGAATGTCTTGGTTTTGGCAAGGCAATTAATAAACCCTCTTGATGTCACTGAAAAAAGATGGCGATATTTAATTTGATGGTGGTAGAGTTATCTAAACAAAAAGCTGGTTACATGTATTTACAAAGCTTGATGTTGACAAATAAATCGTTAATCCAACAAGAAGTCTTTAGAGATGAACCAAGAGAACCTGCCCTTGACTTTGTTCTGTTCAATATTTCTGGTGGTGACTAGGAAGAAGAGAGAGTTCACTGATCCAGAGTTGGAAGAATAGCTTTTAATGATGAGTGATGGAATAAAAATATATGAGCAGAATGGCCTTAGGTTGAAAAGACTCAATGACACAAATATAGCAGAGAGAGGATCTGGTTTAATATGAGTTCAAGGGAGAAAAAACAAAAAGGACTCCATTCAAGTCAACTATGATGATGCATGGCTTGCTTGCCCCTCTCTCCCTTTATCTTACTCACTTAGCAAATCCCCACCCCATGTGAAATCCAATCCTTACTGTCCCACACCTGTACTTGTGCAGCTGCAAATGGCAGGAGAGAAACACAACCGCACGGGAAGTCCTCACTTTAAATTTATGACCAAATGGGCCCTTAATGCTGCCACTCGCAGGAACATATAAACGCTCCTGGTTGCGTTAGGACTTTTCCTCATTTTGCTCTCTTAAGTGAATATTTCACACATCCTCCTCTCTCCTCAATTCCTCAGCGTCTCCTCTGTTATCCTCCTTCTAAGCTGATGCTCCTGCTTTCTGCTTAACTGAGAAAACTGAAGTGATCATATCAGAAGTTGCATGGATTCTGCATCACCACTGCATCTGCTCACTGCTCAGCATCTCCACACACAAGTACCACCTTCTTGCCTGTGACAGAACTATCTCAAGCACATACCTCTATTTGTGGAGGCACCTTTCTTGCCCCCACAGAGACATTGCTTGAGCAATTCTCCCCTTCCTCTCCTACATCATCAATTGTTCCCTCTCCACTGAATAATTCCCATTAGCACTGAAACATGCAATTCTTACTCCTTGAATTATTTCCAGTCCTGTGTGACTGGGAATTGCTTCTCACTCCTTTTCTGTGTTTCTCTCCTGGGCCTTGGGGAGCTTCTTCAGCTGAAGCCCCTCTACAGGGAACCCCTGCAGCTCTCCAGAGCTTTTTCTTTGAGCAGTCCTCTTTGCTGTGCTCTTCTGCTCTGTGAATTCTTGCACTGCCTTGTTCTCCCTGAATTCTCAACTCTGTCCCTCACCTCGGGGCACTCTGTTTGGTTTCCCCTGCTGCACAGTGTGGCTGGAATCTCTATGCAGTTCGCTGGGCAGTCATATGGAGCACCTCATTTGTTTCCTGGCTCTCAGGGATCACTGTCCTGTGCTGTGTGTTTTCCACTGACTGAAAATTCTTTGTTTCATGAATTTTGTCCAGTTTTTCAGGTGTTTAAGGTGGGAGGGTAAATTCAGTCTCTAGTGCTTCATCATGACTGGACACAGTCTTTTCATTCTTCTTAAGCCCACTTCAGTGAGATTTTTTCTTCCAGCATGTCCTCGGAATCTCTCTCATCTGGGTCAGCCCTGATTTTCGGTGGTTTAATCCAATGCCCAGTCCTCACTTTACTGGCCCTGCCAGCCACATTTGATACATTTGATTGTGCTTTCGTACTACATACGTTTTCTTCACGTGGCTTTTGAGGCCCATTTCTTTAGACCCAGAATCGGACCATTCCTCATCCCCTCCACTGCCACCACCCTGGTCTAGTCGCCATCGTCTTTCTCCTACAATATGGCAAGAATCTACCTTGCTTTCCCCTCAGCCTGCAGGAGGTGGGGGGAGGAAAGACATTCAAGTCTTTTCTCAAACTAGCATCCAGAGTGATCCATTTAAAATACAAGTCAGATCATCCCCTTCCTTATTCAAATCCCTGCAGGGGCTGTAGATTTCCCTCAGATAGAAACCCACCAGCTCCAAGGGTCTGCTGCTCACCTTTCTGATTTCCTCTCTTAGTGCTGCCCCGCTGACTCACTGGGCTTCAGCCACAATGGACTCTTTTTGTTCCCAGAACATGCCACGTGGGTCCCACCATAACATCTGTGCACTGCTGAAACATTCTTTTTCTTGGAGTACCTGTAGTTAACTCCCTTGCTTCAAATCATTGCTCAGATATCACCTTCTCATTGAGGACTACCCTGATGAATTGATTTAATACAGTAACTTTCTTAACCCTCCAAGTCACCCATCTCTCTACATACTCACAGCAGGAACATGATAGATACTTGTTGAATGGAAGAATAAACAAGGGCAAGAAAGAAAAATCAAATATAATTTTAGATTCCTTTAGTAGAATTACAATTTCTAAGCAAGAAATGTATAGTCTCACTGTACTCTGGAGTAATGGTAATAGTTAAACATTTTCAGTAATTACTATGTGCTCTCTATATGTCATTATACCATTAAATATTCACAGCAATATGATAAGGTAGGTTTTCTGTTTTGTTGGTGAAGAAAATGAGACAGAAAGGTTTAATAAACTTCCCCATTCGCACAGCTAAGAATTGGTAGAACTATGATTCAAACCCAGACAATTGACTACAGAACCCAAATCTACTATTTTAAGCGACTACTTCTCTGTCACAAGAAGTTTATGCAGAACTCGGATGACCACCTCTTGGGTATAAAGGTCTTCAGGTGGAAGTTTAGACTTGCATTCTACCTGGCAGATTCTGTGATTCACCTGCCCTTTACCTGGTGGCCCATTTAGATGCCAACGGCAGTGCAAGGGAGGGACAGCTGAGACCAGAACTGCTCACCAGTGTGGGAAAGAGAAGCAGCCCACTCCCATTCCCACCCCTTCCATTTTACAGATACCGTGGAGATGGGGGAGAGACCATTTCTATTTCCTAAATGGATGTGTTCCTGATAGGAATGCAGTGAGATTAAACTCACAGCACATTGTATTTTGCCTTAGTTAGAAGCAGAGCATATATTAACTGGACTCGTGGAAAACTTGTCAATGCTCGAACGAGGAAGTCTGATTAGACAAATCATGTAGCTTAATTTGAAAAGAACTCAAGGAAACACATCTGACTAAATGAATCAAAAGAGGATATGTCTGGGCGGGTGCGGTGGCTCACACCTGTAATCCAAGCACTTCGGGAGGCCTAGGCGGGCAGATCACTTGAGGTCAGGAGTTCAAGACCAACCTGGCCAACATGGTGAAACCCTGTCTGTACTAAAAATACAAAAATTAGCTGGGTGTGGTGGCCTGCACCTGTAGTCCCAGCTACTCAGGAGTCTGAGGCATGAGAATAGTTTGAACCTGGGAGGCAGAGGTTGCAGTGAGCTGAGATTGTGCCACTATACTCCAGCCTGGGCAAAAGAGCAAGACTCTGCCTCAAAAAAAAAAAAAAAAAAAAAAAAAAAAACATGTCTGTAGGGTGAGTGAGTAGGAAAGGGTTTGAGGATGGTGGTGGTACAAGACTGGAAGCTGAGAAAAACAAACTCCAAGTTTGCCCACTTTACACATTTTCCAGAGCCCTGGAACTGTTTTCATCCTTATTCTTGGTCTGAGTGGCTCCTTGGAAGTGGGAGGCGGCATGTCACAGCCTGCGGTCTGTTTGGGCACCAGTCCAATCTCCATTCACATCCTGTCTATTCCACTTACTAGCTGTGAGACTGTGAAATAGACAGTTCAGCACATCGATTAACACCTGCCTTAAAGGGCTGTTTGCAGGATCACAGGGACAAAGCCAAGGTGATTTTGTTGCTCAAAAGTGTTAGCTCCCCTCCTTCTTTCAATCCAGGGAAGATACTCTTCTAAGGTCACACCACTCAAAAGGCAATTTGCCCATCAGGCACGGTGGCTCACACCTGTAATCCCAGCACTTTGGGAAGTCAAGACGGGCAGATCACTTGAGGTCAGGAGTTTGTGACCAGCCTGGCTAACATGGTGAAACCGCTTCTCTACTGAAAATACAAAAATACAAAAATTAGCTGGGTGTGGTGGCAGATGCCTGTAATCGCAGCTACTCAGGAGGCTGAGGCAGGAGAATCTCTTGAACCCAGGAGGCAGAGATTGCAGTGAGCTGAGATCGCACCACTGCACTCCAGCCTGGGTGACAGAGCGAGACTCTGTCTCAAAAAAATAAAAAAGGCAATTTGCAGACTGTTGCTAGCCCAGGAACTGTTACTGGTTGAAGATGAGATAAGCAACTTGATCCAAGCTGTAAACAGGCACACTACTTCTTTGATGTATAAAGTCCACCAAAATAATAATAATAATGATAATAATAATAATAATAATAATAATGTCAGCTAATCTGGACGGTGTGTTTAGTGACCTAGTTGTTATATTCTGGTTGCAAGCGCCTTATCTCATTGTAGGCCAGTAATGAATATTTCATGAACAAGCACTTTGAGTAGCACTGTATCTAGAGATGCTGTAATAAAGACTAAGGACACAGCAACTAGCTCCTGAAGACAGAACTGTCTAGGTTCAAATGCTGATTCCACTGCTTAGTAATTCTGGGCAAGTTATTTACCTCCCTG